>NW_010311332.1:112149-161361 GCF_000700745.2 Antrostomus carolinensis | reverse complement strand
CCTCTTGTTCTATCACTAGTTACCTGGGAGTCAGTGACAGAGGATGAACATTGTTACTGTCTAAACAGTCTTTCCTATCTCCAGGTTACAGAGATCCCTAGGGTTCAGCTTACCATGTCTTTTCCAGTAGATTTTGCACAGGTATGGCTTACTTACATGATCCAGTTGCAGTGGTGTAAAGAGCTATTTTGCATCTGCTGAGCATGAGTGCAGGCAACGCTGGTCTTGGTTAACATGATAACCAGATCAGGTTTGTTAACCTGTGAGAACTTGCTTATTTAAGCCCTTAAGCTGAGTACAAATCTGAACTTGCTGAGTGCACAGTATAAAAATTCACAGTGTTAGAATAGAAGATAAAAGAGAAAAGTCAGCATCTGAGAGAATTTCTAGGGATAAAGATTCTGCAGGGAGACATCTTTACTCTGTGTGTTTTCTCATGCCTTCTCCTCATGAAGGTAAGAGTGAAATCCCCTGAATTACAGTGGGTTCAGTAGAAGAAAACCCTCTTGTAAGTAAAATTAAGTATATTCAATTCAAATGAAAATTTTTGCTTTTGCTTTTGACTGTTAAAGATCTCCTCCTTCAGTATTTGCAGAACTGAAACACTCCTGTCTGATACCTCCTCTCCACTGCTCCTGTCTCTTTGGGTCCCACAGGGACTGGCCTCTTTCTGTGCTCAGGGTAAGGTATGAAGAGGATAATGATGTGAAGCATGTCTCCACTACAGTAGTAAAAAGGAATATTAAGACTCTTTAAATAACAGTTTTCAGTTTTAGCATGTATGATGTAGACACTTTTTTCGGTCTATCAGTCAAAATATCCTAATTCTTTCAGCGTTATAGCTTAAGAAGTATAGCAGACCCTGTGAAAAGTGCTAGAAGGAGCCTGCTGGCCACACTGCTGCTGCAGGTGAGCTGGTATTGCTGCAGGAATCCAGGGAAGGTTTTCAGCTCAATTGCATTAAACCTTGACTGCATTTCTTCAGCAAATGAAAACAAGTGGCTTGACCCTTTGTTTTGTAAGCCTGGCAGTATCAGCTCCCTTCTTTATGACAGTAAGACAAAAGGCTCTGGGTTTAAAAAGGGAAGCAAAAATGCACTAGCGTCACAGGTGGAGTAAAGAAAAGGGAATGAAGGATTCAGATTTCGGTGATGAGTTACTCCTATATAAAAGATTTCCTTCTTTTTCCTTGTAAGTTGTTCCACAAAGGTCCTAGCATCAGGATGGGTGTGAATTTTTGATAGTGCCGTTGCTTGTTTTTGCTCAGACCATACTGTTCTGAAAGCTGGGAGTGAAATGCCTGCCCTATGGAAGTCAGTTGGTGGCTTTTGCTTGGATGGTAACAAAATTTTCCCCTGGATTTTTAAAGATTATTACTTGTGCTAAGCATTGACTGCAGGTTTTTAAGCAACCCTGGAACTTGTTGGTAAACTGAGACACTCAGCTCTAACCTTAGTGAGGTTAATCCCATCTCTGTGGAAGTCTATACACAGTGTACAGTATGTGTCCAGTCACTCTTTGGTTCATTGGGACCCTGGAGTAGTATGGTGGGGCATTGATGTACTTTACACCCTCCTGGAACAGTATTCCCTGTGCAAGCCATAAAGCTGCTTGAAGCCTGACCACCCATCTCACATCCACCTTTGGGCAGGCAGAAACTGAGGCTGTTGGCTGAACTTCCCAGAGCAGCAGCTCACTTGCCTGTGTGGAGCTCAGCTTCAGTGCTGCCTGGCAGAGCATACCCACCTTGGGAAAGCAGCAATGACAAAAGCTGTCCTTGTTCTTCACCCTACCCAGTGAACTACGCTGTAGGGTACACCTCTCCTGCCTTGGAAAGGCAAGATAGCAGCTGAGATCAGGTAAAATATCAGGCTGATAAGATGAATTCTCAAGTTCAACTACCTTCACAAAAAACAAAACAAAACAAAAAAACAAACCAAAAAACACCAGGGCAACGACTTGCAGAGGGTAATACTGTTGTTTGTTTCACTACATTAGTAACTAAGATGGCACAAAGATTAGTTTGTAATCTGCACCTAGTATATTATCCTTACAAATTAAATAGCACAGACATATGTGTGGAAAGACTTATGAGTTAAGTGATTGTAGATGACACTGCAATGTTTTTTTTGTTTTGTTTTGTTTTGTTTTGTTTTTTTACTTTGGAAAGTTGATATCCCAGAAAGCTCCTAGTTCTGCTTTTGAAAACTGCTGTGATGCATTCGTAAGGATATTAACTGGGGCACAATGGTAAGTAGATTTTGCTTCTTTGTTTTTGAACCTGCTAAAGATAACTCTCTTAAGAATATGTGTAACTCAAGTGCATGGTGAAGTAAGCAGACATTGTCAGTAATGTAATTTTTCAAAGCCTTATGAAAAGAAAGTCTTGAAAACATGGGAACGACCTTTTGTTTGTAAATATTACAAAGGAAAAGTCCCTTGACCATCAGAATGTTTAGTTTTCTCTGGCACAATATAGATGTAAATATAAGAAGTTTTATTTCACACTGGTATCCTGAAAGCTTTTCTTCCCCATTATAATTCTTCTGTTAAAAGTCTGATTTACTTCTGACTCATTATGTCATAACACTGAGGTGAGCTGTGTTAATTCAGATAAAAGCTAGTGATTACAATGAGATTTAAAGGCTTTACCTCACGAGGCTGCGTCAGTACAGGTTGACACATCAGCAGCCCTTGGTGGCAGTGGGAATGTGGCTTTGACCTCCAAAGAGCTGCTGTGGGAGGCAGTGAAAGGGGGCTGTTGGGCTGTGCCAGAGGTGTCTGATAGTGAGGGCTGGGTTGTTGTTCCTGCTCACTCAGCAACAGTGCTGCCACATACTTCAACTGTTGGAATTAAAATAAAATAATATAATATAAAATAGGAAGAGAAGGAAGGGAAGGAAAAGTAGGGAAGAAGGTGGTCACAGATACCTATCCACAGAACAGCAGACCTGAGGACAGGGAAACCCAGATGCACAAGAGGCTATAGGCACTGTAGCTGGTTGCCTTTGCTTTGGCAGTGAAGCTCCTCAGGCAGCCAAGGTTTTGTCCCCTGCAAGTCTGGTCCCCATGTACATACGTGCCAGGATGACACTGGAGGACATGCTATCTGCCTGTGTGTGTGGGTTTCCTTGACCAGGCAACCTTTAAATACCAATTCCTTCTGTGCATTTAATCCTATGTTACTGATACTATCTTTAGGAAACTTTTTATACCAATATGATCATGAATAAATTCTCAGTTATGCAGACACCTTTTTCAGTTCAGCATGGAAAAATAGGAGGTGGCAGAGGGACATATCTGACTGCATGAATCCAATTGCACTTGCCCAGTTGTTATAACGCCTTTCTAGGATTTTATATTATTATATTTTGTGTCAACATATCTCCTTTCAACCTGCTTGAGACTTTCAAATGATACACAAACCTGATCACCGTCTAGCCAATGCTGTGCAAGACTTGGAAGTGAAATCCGGCTGTATCTGTAGGACAGAGGACTAAATCCTGAACAGAAAGCTGTCTTGTAAGTCCACAACTTGGAACAGAGTGTTCGTGAATATAAATATGGTTCTCAAATTAAATGTCCATTCAGGAGAGTATAAATAGACAGCTTATAATAATCCTTGAAACAGGACATTAGGATTAAAAAATGTTGACGGCAAAAAGCTGGGGAGTCCTTGGGTCTGTCTTAGCTGAAGACAGTACCTCCAGCAAGTGCTCGCTAGCAGCAAGACTGATCATCATGGGCTGATTTGGGGGGTTAAACACTTGCTGTTGATGTCCTTCCTTAGAAAAGGAGGTTGCTGACAAAGTTCTTGCTCTGTCCAACTCTGCCTTAGTTCATGCGTGAGCAAGGGATGAGATCACAGCTCCTGTCTCAGATGTAATTCAGGGTAGTTCCTGCAAGATCTATTGATAGCTCTGCAAGGCATTTATGCATGCTCAATGCGCCTTTGCAAATCAACATAGAATTAATTGGGAGATTACACAAACACAATGCCCAAACAAATTTTACACTAAACAATATAAGAAAGCTTCACAGGGGACATATTTTCACGGATGAGAGGTACTTCTGGCTCCTAACATAAGTAATTGGTGTGCAGTGGGTCTGGACCTCAGGGCACGATCAAGCCCCACATAAAACCAGAGCTAAGAACTGCACTTGGCCTTAGAGTGTCGAGCATTAGCTTTCACTGCCAAAGAGAAAAATGAATAAATGGAAAAACCCTGCAAGTGTCTGTTGGGTTTAGGTTTTGACTGACAACCAAAAATCATTATTAGAAAATTTCTGGTTCATTTCAGTAAAACCATTTACAGAAATCTAGATATGACATGCTGCTTTGTTTCTGTATGTATCTTTCAAAGTAGTCACCATTGTGGAAATGTCACTTCTGGTATTACAAGCTGATTCACAACAGATGCACTCTTTTTTCTTTTTTTTTTTTTTTTTAATTCCTAAAAGCAGAGCTCTAGGTAATGCTCAAGTAAACAAACTACTCCAGTGTGCCTGAGCCCCAGTGGTTTGCTTCCACTGGACCTCTGTACTTCTTAAACTTTGTATTTCTGTAAAGACGTTGTTATGGAACATAAGTATAATAATATAATTGGAAAAACATTTATTTAATTAGTTTTAGAAGTGGCTTATACTGGCTGCAAACCATAATCTCTGCTTGCTGGGCCAATGTCTATGCTTTCACTTCTAAACCTTCATCTTGTTCCAGTACTGTCACCTCCAACCCCTTTCAGGGTTTTTTTCTGCATTTTTGAGAAACTGGCTCCTGCATACTTGAACTTCTCTGTGGTACAGCCCCTGGAAAACTTGGTTGTGGGCTTAATTGGCACCTCACTGTCAGCTGTTCTGCAGCTCTGTGCCTCTGTGAGTCACTGCTGTGTATTGGCTTCCACTTCCCAAGGAGGTTATTTTCCTGCCGTCTAGGCTTCCCAGATTGCCCAGACAGTTTTATAGATACAAAGCTTTGAAAACTGTTAGGGGGAAAATGTAATTTATTATTTTTCATGAATTTTGCTGAGATTTACAGAATAGATATGTTTTGGTAAATAAAAGGAAACCGATGCTCGATGTTGTTGGTTCCTCCCTTTGGTCCAAAAGTACGAACTGTTTTGGACAGTATGTTTATTTAATGCCACGTGACCTCTAACAGGCAAAGTTTGCCCTTCTACTGGCAGATTTTCCTATTACACTGTGGTCCTAGCCCGTGCAGTTTTCAATAATCCTCTAGGCTCCTGCTAAAGAAAAGCCATGTTTATTTAGATCCAGGCATCTCTTCCTCGGAATATCAGTGCAGAGCAATAGCAAGGGGAAGCCCTGGAAGCCTTCTGGCCTCCCAAGCTCCTGGTGCACCCCAGGGCACACGCTGCCAGTGCAGAGGAGGGATACAGAGCACTCCCTGCCAGTGGCTGGCCAGGTCGCTGACTGCTGTGGAGGAGCATGAATGGTTGCCACCTGTCTGCTTTTATTTTGCTATCTCAGAAGAGTCCCTTGGAAACAGCTTTCCAAAGTGATCTGGTACAGACAGAGCTCCCCAGGAGGCTTTCTGTTTGCAGATCTTAATTAGAGAAGAGTGGTATGTCCTGCACCCTTGTCCTGGTTTTGCTAGGATAGAGTTAATTTTCATTTTAGTAATTAGAATAGCTGTATTTTAGTTTCAGTGTTTCAGTTCAGATTTATTATGAGAAGAACATTGATAACAGTACTAATGTCATTAGTTGCTGCTGGAGCTCAAGGCCACCGTGTTTGGCTGGTTCACAGCTGCATCAGGACCAGGAGGGGGAAGTGTAGTGAGCAGCAAAACCCAAAACTGGCATTTGGATGTGCCAGTGAGATATTCCATTTCATATCATGTCATGTCAGTATATTAACCAGGGATGACCAGAAGACGGGGTATTCTCTCGGGGATCACTTGGGCTCTCTCTTCCGGGGTTTGGGTTTTGGGACCATCTCGGCTCCGGGATCACTGGCTGGCACAGGCTGGGCATTGGTCAGCGGGTGGTGAGCACTGTGTATCACTCATTTATATATATTCTGTTATCACTGTTGTTATAATTATAATTTTATTTTAATTAGTAAATAGTTTTTATCTCAACCTGTGAGTTTCCTTGCCCTTTTCTTTCCAATTCTCTCCCCTACTCCCTGGGTGAGGGTGGTGGGAGGGGAGGGAGGTGATAGAGCAGGCTGTGTTTGGCTGCAAGCCAAAAGGGTGAATCCACTCAAACCACCACAACCCTGTAAGTCTGGAGCACTGTGGATAAGCCTGGAAGTATGGACGGTTCTCAGCCTTCCTGGTTTTCTCCCTACCTGCATACTCTGCCTATGCACAGAGTTGCATTTGATTTGGTGATATGTCAGAGAAGGGATGGTGGGCAGCTGGAATGAGCCTTTCTCCAAGGCTTGGTTGGACCTTGGTTGGCATGAGGACCTGCAGAAAGTCCCTGTCCTCCTCTGATCCAGCTCCCTCTTGCTGGACACTGGGCAGCTGCGTGCTGCTGTGCCCTACTATCACGGACAAGGTGGGGAAGAGGGCAGGGGCCACAAAGTGGGTCCCAGCAGGCTCCAGTGTGTGCATCATGCATCAATATCAACAGCTTCGTGTTGAGTCTCTTATTATACAGTGGTCTAGCAAGCACGTACACGTCAGGGAATACGTGCGGCAGGCAGTAATTAAGCCTTTCTGGTCAAGTGTGTGTTTTCTCTATTTTCAATCTTACTGCTTCAGCTGTGAACAAAAACCTTCGTCCTCAAAGTGTATGCCATCTTACAGAAATGAAAACTCACAGAAATCAGTGTTTAGCCCACCTGAATAGACCATGACGTCTTTTTTCAAATAGATTATGAAGTCTTATTTAATTTGTGAAAAAATGATATCTAGGATTTATTTTTCCCTCAGAGTTATAAATTCTTATTTTTTTTTAATATTTTCCATGTCTTGTGGAATTATATTTCCAAAAGATGTTAGAATGGCTCAGTAAATCTTTGAGGAAATTGAAGTAATTTGAGATCTGACTTGATTATGTCCGAGTTTCTGGATGATGTGTTGTGGTGTTTGGATTCAATAAATGACTTACTGAGCATCAAAATCTAAAGAAAATTAAATTCAAACACCACTGTAGTTGGAGGATTTTGGTGGGATTTCTGCAGAGCAGCTACAGCCGTTCAGTATTTATAGTTATACAACCCTGTAAGTTTATTGATGTGATCCATAAGACAAGAATTTTATCATTCCTAATGCCTCTAGCTGGCAGTGTTGCATTACTAATAGCAAAAGGATAAATGTTTTTATTTTAACTTTGCTGGATTCCAGTGATAATTTCAGTATACAAATCATTTGATCATAAAAGTGATTGCATATAAAAATTCAGAAAGTTTGGAAAAACAGTTAGAAATAAACTTTGAAAAATCAGAATGCTTTTAATTTTTTTTTTTTAACTTTATGTGCACATAAACTAATTTGAGAGAGGACAGGAGTAGAAACCCAGACCAGATTTTAAGGAAGAGAGCCAGGAAATTCAGCATGTGTTTTGGAAGAGATTGAGAGCTCAGAAATATTCAATTAAACTTTCTGACTGCCACAAGAAATGAAAAGCGGCTGCATTCCCCTACAGTCAGTGTCCCAATAAAGACTTCACAAGCAAGAATGCTCTTCAGAAACACATTGGACTACTTTGCTGCAGCTGTGAGGCTGAGTCAACCAGGCAGCTGTTGAAAGTGATGCCTGTTGCTGCAATGTTTTTGTGATGTTTTCCTGCAGTGACATTATTATATCTGCTTTAAAATTTAATATCATCTAGAAATCAGAAGACATTGTGTGCTGTAAAATGACTGTTTACAGTATCTTTTAGTGTTTAAGATTCCTGTACAGGTATTCCTTTAACTTTTAGTATGATAAGGGGTTTGTCCCAGGGCTTGCTTCCATGAAAGACTGACACAAGAGGGCATGAGAGCAACTCAGCATCTCTCAGCTTTTGTCTCCCTTTTAACTCTCTGTTCTTCAGCCAAATCTTCATCCTGCGAATCTGTGAGTCCTTGGCCCCATTCCAGCACAGCACTTGATACATGTTTAACTTTAGGCACATTAGCAACCCCATTGATGTCCATAGGACCACTCATATGCTTAAAGTTAGGCATGTTCTCAAGTGTCTATACTGGATCAGAGAATCTGGGATTGAGGTCTCTGGCAAGTCTCCAGGAAGGCTTCTAAAGAAGTCAGACAAGCTTTTCTTCTGATGTGGACCTGTCCTGGTGCAGCCATGTTTATCCCCAAACGCCAGTTGCTAGAAAGGGGCTCTAGGTGATCATTCCTCACCAACTGAGCAGACCATGCTGCTTTACCAGCAGAAAGTTTCAGCTTTGGCCATAGCAACGTAGAATTGCTTACCTGAACACCTTGTAGAGCCACTTCAGTGGTGCTCAACCATTACCCTAAGTCTGAGCTCATTCGCTGCAGTTGATTCATGGAACTTCACCTGCAACATGTTGTTGTCATGTGGAACACTTTCCTTTCAGTCTGAAAAAGATAAGTGACAACAGATTTCCATATTCCTAAAACAGAAAGCTACTTTCAACATGTATTATCCTCCATAATCTATGTGAATATTTAGTTTATTCAGAAAACTTGAATAAGAAGTTAAAAAAAAACCAAAACCCAACAAAACTTTTATGGATTGCTGTGGTCTTCTGTTACAACTCACATCTGAGAAGTGGGACGAAGTTAGCATTACCTAATTGAAAGAAATTTAACTTTAAGAAGAGCGGCAGAGATGGAGATAGGGGACATGTAAAACATGAGAGTATCTTGAAATGTTGACAGGTATCCCAGGTGTTGCTTTTCTTTATCTCTGTGGCCATTAAAAACTGTCAAATATCAAAATCTGGCTTCTGCTGAGTAACAGTTCGCTTTTAGTGTTGGAATATTTTTAGCCTAGCTGAACATAACCTTTTGCTATTTTGTTGTTACATTTATAGCCTATGTAGTTGGTGCAGAAATATCTTTAGCTTCAGATTAGCTTCTAGCTACAGTATTTTCTTATTGTTGCTTTTTTAAAGACAAGGATTAATAGGAGACAGACAGAAACATAGGGCAGAGTCATCAAGTGCTGTCCTCCACTCCTGGAGGCAGACACATCAATAATATCCTGCTTATATATGCATTAAAGTTACTTAGGAATCTTGCCCATTCTTCTTTCTCAAGCCTGCCTTTGAAACTCACTCCTTTGAGTGAAATTCTGATTTAACTAGCCTAAACTTACATTTGGCAACTTCTGATCAAGTGTTTTTTCATCAGCATCGTCCTAAATGATTCTTCTTTCTCTCCTAAGTATTTCTGCAGGGAAATTGTATCTCAGCTTGGTCTTCTTTCTTCTGTACCAAAGAAATAAGGGATTTTGAGTTTCTCATTGCAAGAAAACTTCTTAATTCACCACATCTAGTTGTTCTTTTCTCCATCTATTCTAGCAAGAGTTCAGCATTCCTAAACAGAAATGTGCCATTATATTATAGAACATGGTCCTACAAGGGCTTTACAACTACTCTGTTTCTCTGGAAATAAGTATTCTGATACCTCCTAGTGTCATATTTGCCTCTCTTAGAGCTTTTTTTTTAATATTAGTTACTAATGGTCAGTCATAGTACAATCCATCAAATGGCTGACCATGATTATACCCACATCTTTATCTTTCAGGATATTTTTCAATTGCCAGGCCTCAAACTTGGAGCAGAAATTCCTGCCAGTAGTCTCTGTGAGAATAATTTTTTATAGGAGTGTCTTTTCTGTCTTTAACAATCTTTATACGATGTGAATGAGCTGACCTCTACAGTGAGGAAAACTGGAACAACTTGCATATATCCTTGTAGGAGTATTCACTCAGGCTACACCTAGCCTAAAGAAATGAGTCTCCCTAAAGCCACTACTAAAGTATGGAGATGAACAGAGATGACTGCAAACATATAGGTTAAGTCTACTCTAAATCACCACCTGGAGAAGCCAGATGCAACACAGATGGGAAGCACCAGACAGAGACCTTAGAAGATTGGCACCCTCCAGCTGATGTTAGTCCCTTTAGGTATCTTCCCAGTCACATCTTTAGAAGATCTCATTACATCTGCATTCCCTTCATCTGAGATGATGTTATATCTCAAAAACAAAAAACAAACAAAAAACCCCAAACCAAACCACTTAACAGATTACAAGCTCAAAGACCTAGACATTTGAAACACTAAAAACTGTGTTACTGTTACTGAAGCTAACCTTAATGAGTCTATTATGTCCCCTAGCCATCACTGTACACCTGTTTAACTGACATTCTGCTGACAGTAATTTCCAAGGCCTGCATTATAGCTTCCAGCTGTGCTACATTCCCATAAATGTTTTTCAGAATAAAGGATGCTCTTTTGATTGAATTAGTGAGGTGTCTCAGTAGACAGGTATAGCTTAGCAATCCTTTTTTATCGATGATGATGATGATGTTATACAAAATATATTGTAAGAGATTGCAGTGACACTATCTTTTCTCCTTTCGTAAATAAGAAACATGCATATACATGCAAAGCATTGCAACTGATATTTGGCTGAAAGATTTTGGTGCAGTGTTTCAGGAAGCATGGTTTGTGGTGAGGTGTGGGTTGCAACTACCGTTGGGTTCTGCTAAGGTTCTGCCATGTTGTATTTCCATGATGAAGAGGAAATTAATTAATTTTTTCTCTTGGTTCACACCACTGCAAATTGGAGAGAGCCCACAGAGAGACCAACATGTTCAGATTAAAGGCTGTGAACTGGTATTCACATTTCTTAACTTTATGTGGTTAATGAGGAAGATACTTTGTCTAGACTAAGCTAGATTATGCTAGACTCCTGTTCTCAGTCACCCTCTTGGGAGATCCCTTATCTCTCAGTTGACTGGAGGCAGACACTGAGGATATTGGCCTCTTCTGTGACACGAGGTGCCTTGGACTGTCTAATGTAGATTTCTCTGTATTCTGCAAGGACATTGCCTAAACAGAAACAAACACGTTTGGGGAAAAACATGATTCCCAAGTATATGGGGAAACATAAATCACTGGAAAGCATGTAGGTCTTGTCTTTATCTTAAATACCAACTTTACGCAAGACTTTGGGACTATTTTCCATACTTTAATTTCAACAAAAAAGAACAAAATCTGGATCCCGCTGCAATAAAAGGCAACTTTCTCCTTTATGTTAATGGAGCTGTGCTGTCACCTCCAGCAGTCTTTTTCTTTTGAAAATGAGATGGTATGACTTCGAAAACATAAGCCTGTCTTAAATTTCTTTTCTGTCATAGTTTTCCTGAGGGAGGAAAAATCCTTACTTTAACCGTAGTTATTCAGGTTAATGCATAAGAACAATTCCAATACTGGCCAAAACCCATTATTGCCACTCTGTAAAACAGTAGAACCAATTTTTTATTTTTTTTTATTTTTTTCTTTTTAAAGAAGAACATAAGTGAGGGAAAAGAGAGAAGGATTTTCAGAAAAAGTTGAGTTTACAAGACAAACCACTGGACAAATGTAAGGGGACATTTTTACTTATAAGCTGAGGAAATTGTTCACAGTTTGTCCTTTGAGAGGTGCATACAAATTACACAGTGCTCCATGATGTTCCTTTAAAGGTGAAGACAGAAGGAAAATTACCTAGTTTTCATCAGTCCTTGTAAGATTTCAGCAGTGAGGGTGGAATGAAAAAGGAGGTCTGGCCAAAGACTGAGTTAATTTGCCCATATTGCAGGAAAAATAAATTCAAATAGATTAATAAAAAAAGAAAGAAAATATTTAATTATGATGTTTAATTACAGCAGGAAAATCCAACACAAATGACATAGCAAAGATCCGTGGAAACTTGCTGGAAAGAATGTCTGTTGTTTGTCGTAAGAGCGTGAACTAGACTGAATGCTGAACTAGGTCCGCAATGTAGCGTTACCATGGAGCTAACTGACACACCTTCTCATCAGTGGGAACTGGACTGCTTGGGAGAGTGCTAGTGGCTTACAAATACTTTCCCTTTTTCTTGCACATTGATTTAATTCTAGTTTAGCATACCAGTAGCCATAAATTGCATGACAGTGCTATTATGGATGTCATGACAGGATCAGAAAAAATCAGCTATTGCTTATACTACACTGAGCATGTTTCAGAGGAACACTTCAGAGGGGCACCATGAGGCCCAAATTAGCTACAGTGCTGAGATGGCATTTGAGTAAGAGGATGATGGTCTAAAACAATAATTTCTTGCCTGTTTGTTTATCTTCCTCTAATCTTCATAAAACTCTCTTACTTGGCCAGTAGGTCATGCTATTTTGACTTCTGACAAGGTATGCTTTTAAAAATGAAGAAATCAATGTTTTTTTAAATTATTTCAAGAGAAGTTGTGATAGTTTAACCCACAGTAGGACCATGTGGTCCTGCACTCACTTCCCTCACTGGGTGAGGTGGGATGGGAGTCACAACAAAGGGGGCACACGATTAGGAATGAAGGACAGGGATGGCTCACTCACCAGTTATGGTCATGGGCAAAACAGACCCAAACTTGGGGAAGAAAAAATCAATTTAATTTGTTGCCATTCATCTGAGTAGACATAACAACCACATCTTACAACACCTTCCCCCACCCATCCCTTCTTCCTGGGCTCAAATCACTTTGCTCCAGATGTCTCTACCTTCTCCCCACCCCCCAGCAGCACAGGGGACAGGAATGGGGGTTTCAGTCAGTTCACCATTGCCCCTCTTCCCAGCATGAAGGTCCAGGAATAGGATGTTTCAAAGCAAGCTTCGCATGGAGTCACGGACCTCTTCGGGCTCAGCTCCCAGCTCTGGCATGGGGACATCCACAGGTTGCAGACTCACCCCCCACTCTGCGGGTCCACCCCAGCTCTGGCAACAAGCGGCTCTTGGGGTCTCAATTCAGTCACACTTGCCTAGCTTTTCTGCTCCAGTGTGGAGTCCTCCATGGCCTACACATGGGTATCTGCTCTGCCGTTGAACCTCCATAAGCTGCAGGGACCTCTTTTGCTTTCTCCTACTCCATGCAGTTGAACTGAGTGTCTGAGGTTCTATGTCCTCCCCCTCCTCCTCCTTCATCCTGGCAACGAAGCTCTCTCTTTGTTTAGGCCAATGGCCACCTTTTGTTCAGGTCAATGGCCTCTCCCCCAGGTTCACTCCACCTTCTTCTTTTCAGGACAGTCCTTCCCCTCACAAATATGGATTTGCAGAGGCATTTCTCTAGTGCTCATTGGCGCAGCCTGGGCTGGGGGATCCACTTTGGAGCAAGGGGAGCTGTCGCTCTCACAAAGTGGCCCCTTCCCCCCTCCGCAAACCCAATGCAGAAGTCTATTTCCTGTTTCCTAACAGACTCCAAATTCGTTGGTGGTGTTTAAACATAGAAACATTCAAGTTGTAAAGGACATTGGGGGGTCTCTAGCTCAATCTCCTGCTCAGGGCAGGTTTGACACTGAATTCAGACCACATTGTTCATGGCTTTATCCGTTTGGGTCTTGAAAACCTGCCAGGAAAGAGATTCCATGGCTTCTGTGGGTAACGTAATTAAATGCTTAATTATCTTGAGAGTTTTGTTTTGTCCTCAAATCAAGTTGGAACCTTCCCTGATCCAGTTTATAACCATTATCCCCCAAGTGAAAAGCTTGGCTCCTTCTACTAACCTCTCGGTAAGCATGAAAGAGGGGAGGTTTAGATTAGATATTAGGAAGAAGTTCTTCACTGTAAGGGTAGTCAGACATTGGAACAGGTTGCCCAAGGAAGTTGTTGATGCCCCCTCCCTGGAAGTGTTTAAGACCAGGCTGGATGAGGCTTTGAGCAACCTGATCTAGTGGAGGGTGTCCCTGCTGAAGGCAGGGGGGTTGGAACTAGATGATCTTTGAGGTCCCTTCCAATCCAAACCATTCTATGATTCTATGATTGTTAGGTCCCCACTAAAACATCTCTCTACCAGGCTGAACAAGCCCAAATCCTCTAGCTTTTCCTCACAGGACAGTTGCTCCAGGTCCTGACCAACTTGGTGGCATCTTGCTAAATATACTTGCTAAGGTCTATCTTCTTTTATGTATTTGTGCCTACCAAACTGGATGCAGGTTTACATATGTGATCTAGTAAGTGCCAAGTAAAGGAGAATAATCACTAGCAGGACTCCTATTAACTCAGTCTGGGATGCTGTTGGCCTTTTTTGCTGCCAGGGCACACTGCTGGCTCATGTTTAGCATATTGACAACAAGACCCCAGTCTTTTCCAGCGGAGCTGCTGTTAAAGCTGGTCAGTGTCTGGACTACACCACTGCAGTGGGTTAGCTCATCCCAGGTTCAGGTTTTGCATTTTTTCTTTTTGAATTTCGTGACACTCCAGAAATATAATCACATTAAATTAGGCTTAGAACAAAGCACATCTAGTTCTTCACCCCACTCAAACAATCAGCAGTAATGGAAAAGCAGAAACGGTTAGAATAGGACAACCACAGAATGAGACTACGCGATTAAAACCAGGCAGGGACCTAAAGGCAATCTCTCGGTTTCATTTAGCAGTTCACAATTGAAGATTTCAAGTGCAAGCCTGCAACTTTACATCCTTAAACATTCTGTTTTCACAACCATGCCCTAGAGGATGGAAAAGTTCTTGGGTATGAGAAGAACCAAACTGTTTTTCTGTTTTGTCCATGGCATAATCTGTAAGCAACTCTTAAAACTGCCTTTGATACGCTCGTATGTCTCTGATATTTGTAGAAGCATATGGAAAATTAGATTTGGAAATATATATACACATATATCAGAATTTATCCCAGAGGTGAATCTCAAAAGCATTTTTAACCTGACAAAGAACAGAAAAACCTGGAAAAAATCATCCCAGCAGGCTTAATTGAAACTAGTAAACTAACTGTGCTGAGAGAAATGCCACTGCAAATGTTTAAATGTAGGTATTAGATGGGGGAAAAAAAAAATCTATTTAGAACTAGTCATCTCAGACTATCCTAAGTACCAGTCTACAGGTTTATGCAGCTATATTAATCTTTCTTGGCATCTTTTAATCCATTTTACTGTTCTTTGGTTCTGACCTTTGCTTTTTTAATCAAAATACTGTACACTGTGTCTTTGTTGAATGGTGTGCCTGAATTTTACTCATTTGTGCAATAGTGACAGTAATGTAACTTTATATCTGATTTTGTAATCATTACACATAGCAAATAATGAAGATTTGAAAAACCAATAAGAAATTACATCAATGAAAAATAAACAGGGGAACATTTAGAGAAAGCTATTGTGTGATAAAAAACAGCAGAAGAAATAGGAGGGGGTCTTGAAGGTAGGGAAGGTGAACAAAAATGTCAATTAACCCAGCTGAATTTCAGATTGCATCATGCTTTACTGACAGGATGCCAGTAGTCTGCTAGTAAGCTGTGATTGTCACAGGCACTCCTAACTATTGCAGAAAACAAAGTCACAGTATCTAAATGTAGAGTTGAAATAACAGAACTGTTCTATTTCTTCCCAAAGTGCAGTAATTAGTTCTAAAGATGATGGTCTAGGTTAACCTGACTCAAGTTATCCAAGTCAGCTCTCTAGGTCCAAAATGCACAAAGAAGAAGTCTGGAATGCAAGAAGGTTCAAAGCTTGCTTTATGCTCTCCTAGCTGTTACATTATATTTAATGTGCAACACTCCTAACTCACAGGTGCCCATAATAGCACAAGACCAAAAGACAGCACAGGGTTAGTGCTCCCCAGTTTCTGGCCATGTCCTGTTTCTTTCAGTGTGAGTTTCATCCTACACCAGTGAAGTAAACTGTGATGTGGAGGATACCTTAAGTTGGTGATTGACGAAGTACATATAGTACTTGCATGTCTGTTCTACATCACATGATCCCTGTAGGTATAACCCACTGCAGAATGAGACAGTGGGTTGAGGAAAGCACAGGCAATGCAGTCAATTGCACAAGAGATGAAGATCAAGCTCTACATTCCCTTTGTCTCTGGACAGGACTAGGAGGGAGAGTATTTTCTTTTATTCTCAATCCTGAAGGATTGCTACATAACCTTGTATGAGATAAACAAATTAAAAAGTATCTTTTGTAGCTGTGAACATAGACACGTGGACCTCTTCCACGATTATTGCCACTGAGGAAATATACCTACCTCCTTTGATTATTGTTATTACTTAAAGATAATTTACATCAGTAAAGAAATGATTGAGAAAGTCACTTTCAAAATTGAATTATTTCTGCACCTTTTCTGTGAACATCTTAATAATGCTTGAACATCTTGATAATGTTTCATCTTTTCTACCTTAAAAGTGGAGATCTAAGGTAGGTTATTTATGACTAACTTCTATGAATTAAAAAAAAAGGAAGAAAGAAAAAAACTTATGTAGCTTCCTTGTAACTCCTTATTTTATTCACTTGCATTATTTATGTCATGATATTTTATCAGATTTGACATTTACTTTATATGCTTCTGATGTCTGACTTCTAGAAAATACTTCTTGATCTCTGTGACTTTGATATTTTGCTTTCCAAAGTATTAATTAAATTGTCATATTTAATGTCACAGTTTAACCACTAATCAACATTTTATAGTCATTCCTATTGATTTTCCTGGGTATATTTTCTGTCGTGTAATATTGGTTGGAATGATTTCCCCCGTGTTTACCTGAGCTATATTTTCTGCCACTTTATAGTAATACTTGTTGGTCATACTCATGATTACTCTCAGGAGCTGCATTTCCCACTGCTTTTGAACTGTAATTTTCATAAATTATTTTTTAAATCCTTGTTTCCATATTTATGGTATCAGAGTATTTTTTAGTATGTTTGTTCCCCTGGGAAATGCATTATAACACTTTTCTAATATGTGTGTTATGATGATACTGTCTACCAGTTCTAGTTATAATTATTTCATGCTCATAGTGTTATGTCCATCAGAGCTTTCACTCAACAATTCTAACACAGAGGTATGAAGTCAATGTGAGTTTTTATAGCACATTTTGTAATCCAATTTCAGGTAGGGCAAAGATATGACACCTGGGAAGTAGCAGTAGTTTTTAATGTAAAATGTTTAATTATTTTAATTTGTTCCTCATCATGTGAAAACTTCATCCTGAATTATTGCTTTGTATTTTCATGGAAAATGGTTGTGCTAAAAACAATTTCCTAAATATGAACTGCATAAAACCACAAGCTTCTAGAAGTCAATGCAGGTGAAGAACTGTATTAGAAGACAAAGAGAAATGCACTCCCTTGCACTAGTGAGATGGAGATAACTAGAAAAGTATTTTTAAGAAATCTCTGAAAAATGGTGTTACCTGGAAGTTCCACGCAGTCAGTTGTGCTTCTCCCCAGCTAGAAGTACACTTCCTACCACAAAAAATTAACTGTTTTGAAGCTTTTTATAACTACCTTTGCTTCATTCTTCTTCGGTGCAGAGAACAGGATGTGTAACAGAAGTCTCACAAACCACTACCTGTATCAACCAAACTACATTTACCACAACAGGACCTAAATCTTTTTTCAGAAATGAATAAAGTATAGATATGCCTAAAAATGTCTAGACAGGATTTCCTTTTCGGAACTTTGACAGTATTGTGATGCAAAAGTAACATTTTTTGGTAGTTTTAAAAAATTTTCATATTACAAAAAAAGGAAGGACTATTTTAATTTTTAATAGAAGAGTTTAAAGTTTGAGTTGATGTGCTGAAGACATCAGTTACTGATAGTTCTCCTACATCCTTTCACTGCTGTTGGTTTAGGTCATCACATGCAAGAAGGAGCAAGTTTAAGGTACCTACATAAGGAGGTCTGTACCTGCTCCTGTGGGACAGATTTCAGCTTAATGGAAACACCTTACATTAAGACAGGGTAGGAAAGCAATTTTGGAAATAAACAATGAGGAGTTCTGCTTATGGGATTCTTCAGCTAATGTGCAGTCCATGGTGGGGCTACAGAGGTTACTCTTTTGCGTAAGCAGGATAGTCTTTTTTTCGTGGACTTTCTCAGTTGTGTTAGAGGCTATAGATAGGGAATGGAGTCTTCCTTCCTTTGTAACCACCTTACCAGCAAGCTTTGCAGCTGAACTGAATTATCTCAGTTTTGCAGGAGGTATTTAAATTAACGAACAGAGATTAAGTAACACAAATGCATGCCTGCCTGGCAGTTTTTGTTTATATGGTATACCACTGAAATATTTCCTAGCCCTACAACACTTCTGTTTCAGGTTTGTAATGGGATGCATGCCTTCCAGACTCTTCTGACTCCAGCAATGAGTTTTTTAGATTGTAACTTAGGGAAGAAACTGATAAAGTAAGAAAAAAAAAAAAATTAGTATTTTGTATATGGCCATCTGCAAGACCTCCTGCTTACATTTTCTTTAAGTTCTTGGCTAAACCACCTAAAATAACCTCATCTAAATTCTTTATTGTCCTTGAGGGCCTTTCCACTGACTTTAGAAGGTGCTGCCTTTGGCCATGATGAAACCACATCTATTAATACTCACCTGTCTTTGCTGGGAACATTGGCATGATATAAACATAGATCTTGCACAGCTCTGACCACAGTGACGCACATCAAATGAACCTAAACTATCCAGTACAGGCATATTCCTCTCAAGATTTCCATCCTTTCAGTGATAGCCTATGCGCCTGAAGTAATGAAATGTTCTTTTATGTAGGCAGTCTGTTCTTCCTTGCCCTCTGAGACTTACATAAACAGAAAATTTCAATAATCATGAAGTCTGGCTCTTGATGTGTAATGTGACCCAAGCAGCTGCCCTTTAAGTAACGAGTTGTGATTGAAAAGCCATCTTCTTGAAACAAGTAATTGAAACTATCTGGCCTCATTCCTGACATTTTGTGTTTGCATACTGTATTTTTATAGGAAACATGAAGGGATGACAGGAAACATTTTCAGATGTGGTCATGGACCTCTGAATGTATTTAGAGGAAAACAGAGTTCACAGAGTTCCTGCATATGGAAAACAAACATATTTTTTCACATACTTCTATATGCACAGAAACTATGATGCATTTTGCATCTTTTTCAAGCCACGTGGCAATATTCAGGAAACATAATGGTACAGTGTTGGATAACTGTGGAAAATTCTAGATTATTATGGGGTGTGACCCATTAAGGCTCAAGATCTCTGCAGCCTAAGCTCAGAGACTTACCTTGAGAAGTGACAGAGACCTTGTGCCAGCCAGTAAGTCCATGTTTGGGTGGAGTGTTATTTCACCCCACATGAAAGAAAGGCTTTTTAGTGAAGGAGTGCAAAAGAGGAGAAAGACTGAAGGAGTGAGAGATGGAAGGGATGAGGAATGCAAGAGACAGGACTTAACTGGGTAATTGTTCTGACAATTCATTATTAGAAGGATGAGTGCACGTGTGTGGTGTATAACACTACTGGGTAGAAACACACAAATCAAAGTAAGATTGGCTTTGTGCCTGGCAGGTATTTGAGCTTCTGCCTGCACCTTGTGTCTGCATAATGGAATAGACTAGTTTATACAGACCACAGCTCATAAGGGGGTGGTGCAGCTGGCATTAAGTACAATCAACTCTGACCTTCCAACCTGAATAACCAGGTAGTAATTTCTAACTTGGTTGGCTATGGTCAAAGTGTGAGGCTTTAACTTATGCTCTTAGTTCTTATAGAAAGATGTATTCTGGTAAGTGGATTTATAAACACCGCAAATCAGAAAGAGCAATGTCCTGAGTGTGATGAGACAGTGGAGAATCTGCCTGTTCAGCCTCTCCTGGTTTCTGAGGGTATCATATCTTCAGATGCTGCAGACTACCAGAGCTTCCCAACTCTCATCTCTGTTATTGAGCAGAGATCTCAGCAAATGCTTTTGGACAATATGCATCAGTAGTTAGCAAAACAAATACGATGTTTGAATGCAGTAAATTATGGCTATGAAATAACAGAGAAAGTGTTATGGACTCAAGTAACACCAATTTGTGTGCTCACATGTAATAAATCTCTTCTCAAGGCTCAAAGATTTTGCTAATTAAAACACATTTGGAAGGGGGAAAAAAAAAGAGACTTACTCCAGATTTTAGTAATGCTGAACATGAGGCTGTAGGCTGTTCTTGAGGGGATGGCAGGATAACACAAAATACGTACAACACTTTATAAGAGTTGAAAAGAAAGAGGGGAAAACTGATGTCATTAATACATTTGTTTACATGGCTTATTTGTGTTTTAGCTTACACATTTATTAACTTTTAGTGGCTGGCAGAGACTGAGAAGAGGTTTGTATGAAATATCTTGTGTAAAGGAAGAGCTGAGCTGGAACTTCAAGACAAATGGTAGGCAGTAGCAACAGAAAGGTATACCACTATGGTGGGTTGACCATGGCCAGCAGCCAGATATTCCCCCAGCTGCTCACTCAATTTCCCCCTCAGCAGTTAAGGGGCAGAAAATTGGATGAAAATGTTCATTGGCTGAGATAAAGAGGGAAATCACTTCCAGTTACCATCATGGGCAAAACAGTCTTGACTTGGGGAAAATTAATTTAATTTTTTGACAGTTAAAATAGATTTAGATAGTGAAAAGCAAAAGCAAAAATTAAAGAAATACCATTCCCCCACATCCCCATTTTTTCCAGGCTCAACTTAATTCCTTCATTCCCAACTCTTACACCTCCTCCTCACTCTAAGAGATACAGGGAGGATGGAGAACAGGGCATTGTGGTCAGTCCACATCAGTTTCTTTCTATTACTCCTTTCTCCTCACAGTTTTCCCCTCTCCGCTGGCTGTGGTTTGTTAAAAATATTCATCAATTCTGGAGGAGGGTCCTCCATGGGCTGCAGTGTGGATATCTGCTCCAACATGATCTTCTCCACAGGTTGCAGTGAAATATCTTCTCTATATCTCTCTCCAGGAGCACCTGGAGCTCCTCCTCCCTCTCCTTCTTTGACCTTGTTGTTCACTCTGCTGTTCCTCACTTATTTTCCTTACTCCTCTACCTGTCTCGGTCTTTGCCCTTCTTAAATATGTTTTCCCAGTAGCACCACCGGCTTGACTGATGGGCTCAGCTGTGTCCTGCAATGGGTCCATTGGAGCTGGCTGGAACCAGCTGTGTCCCTGGCCTCTTCTTACAGGGGCCACATCTGCAGTGCCCCCTGGTACTAACACCTTGACAACTACACCAAATAGAACAACCCAACTGATAACCCTGTCCTTCTAAATCCTTCTAATAAATTCTAGCCACTGTACTGTGTTATATAAGCTTGTGGGAAAGTGTCTGGAAAGCTGCTGGGTGGAAAAGGACCTAGGGGTGTTGGTCGACAACCAGCTGAATATGAGCTGGCAGTGGGCCCAGTTGGCCAAGAAGGCCAATAGCATTTTGGATTTTATCAGAAATAGTGTGGTCAACAGGACTAGGGAAGTGAGCCCGCACCTTGAATACTACGTTCAGTTTTGGGCCCTTGACTACAAGAAAGACACTGAGATACTGGAGTGTCTCCAGAGAAGGGCAATGAAGTTAGTGGAGGGTCATAGAGAACAAGTCTTATGAGTGACTGAGGGGTTGTTTAGCCTGGAGAAAAGGAGGCTGAGGGGAGACTTTATTGCTCTCTACAACTACCAGAAAGGAGGTTGTAGTGAGGTGGGTGTTGGTCTTTTCTCCAAACTAGCAAGTGGTACGACAAGAGGAAATGGCCTCAAGTTGCACCAGAGGAGTTTTAGATTAGATATTAAGGAAACATTCTTCACTGAAAGGATTATCAAGCACTGGAACAGGCTGCCAAGGAAAGTGATTGAGTCACCATCTCTGGAGGTATTTAGAAGATGTGTAGATGCAGCATATAGGGACATGGTTTAGTGTTGGACTTGGCAGTGTTAAGTTTATGGTTGAACTCGAGGATCTTAAGGGTCTTTTCCAACCTGAATGATTCTATAATTCTACGACTCTATGTGCATTGTACCTTACATTGAAGGGGAAAATTACACATAAGCTCAAAAAGGTGATTTTACAGGTATTATGGTGGAAGATGGAAAATTGCTGTGAGTATTTTAATATTTTTTTTAGAAAACTGAATGGACAAATGAGGAAAGAATCATGAAGGAGAACTCTGCAGGCTGTCATGGGTGACCATGTGTGGTCCTCATATATCTGCAGCTGACCAGGAAAAACTGATGTTTACTGTTTATGCTCCACTGTAGTATTTACTTGAAATCTATAATCAGTTCTGTCAACATATTTTAAGACTTTCTGAAAGTTTTTTCTTAGGCTCCATGCAATATAATTTCTGCATTTCTTTAATCAGTTTGAGGGTAACATCAAAAAAGACAAAGGAGAAAGAAATTATTTGCTGGGACGACCAAGAAAGTAAGAGAACTGGACAAACTGCCCACCTCTTGGATCATTTTTCCCCTGCTTCTAGCAGGCACACAGGTTTCCAGGTGGGACAGCTTTCTGATTTGAACACTGTGTTGCCTTCTTGAATCCTTCCCTGCTTTGTGCTGTTTCTTATATTTGTTCCCAATGAAAAAGAAAGAAATGAAATTTAAAAGTCTGGGAGATATGTGAAATGAAAAACATTTTATTTATTTATATTCTGCTCTACCAAAGAAAGAAATGAAGACAAATGGTCCCAAGAGAATTTCACTGTTGTTAAAAAGCTATTTTTCATTAGAAAAGTCATTTCACTTAAAAAAAAATTAAGCATCTGTAATTGTAGTTTTGTTGATTCAGAGCCTGTTGAAGCCAACTGGGAACTTTCCCATTGATTTCAGTGATTTTGGATGGGGTCTCTTATGAGCTAACGATGTGTTGTTGATTTGGTGTTTGTTAAAAGAGAAGCCAGAACTTTCTGAAACTTTTCCTCAGACTCATTATCCTCTACTCAATTTATTTCTGCATTTCTTTGATGAATGTATGTATGACATCAAAAGGGACAAGGGAAAGATGAGTATGAGTTTACATTTCCCTTTCCCAGAACTTGCATGGTAACTTCATTTTTTGTCGCTTGTTTTAATATATAGCAGGCTCATGTTGCTTTCAAGATGGAAGCAGAGATTTTCATTATTCTATAGGAAGCATTTTCACGGCAAGATCCTTTGAACATTTTCCATTCCAGACTAATGCTGAATAGGAAAAAGCCATGCGATACCATTAAAAAACCTGATTTCATAACATTTTAAAAAGAAACCTGTCTTCTTTTTAATCAATTTCCTAGGATCCTGCTGAGGACCCCCCGTGACATTTTGTCATCTTGTCAAAAATAAATTTTCTTTTGCCTTTGCTCTGATGGAGGTGGGGCCATTTTTACAGATGGCTTGGTAAAGTGAGTAGGAGTCCAGAAAAAGGGATAATTATTCATAAATGACATTTCCCATTTCTGTGGGTTTTCTTGAACAGGACAGATATTCTAATGTTCAGTTCTAATGACAGGGAAGGATTTATGGTTTCTCTTTCTTATCTCCTGGGACTGAAAATGCTTTACTTTCAACTCTTCAAGTTTTTTTTTTTTTTTTTTTTTTTTTTTTTTTTTTTTTTTTAAATCCCTAATACATCTTACTTTATTTTGGCATTTAACTCCAGTCAGCATCCGGAATTCTGACTATGTAAAGACAGATAACTGGACAGCTGCTTAACTATCTAACATATGCCTTTCTTAACAACGTTGAGGACCACATAATTTTAATTATATAATTTCTTAAGGGTATATTGTACTGGGTGTGAAGCATTAGGTCATGCTGTGTATTTGCTTTCAAGCCCAGGAGGTGGGCAATGGCAAGTATTCCCTTCTGGGACTGTGTAAAACAGATACATGGTCATGGCAAAACAGCCAGATGAGTCACAGGTGGGAAACCATAGTGGTACTGAAGAATTTGACTGTAGCCACTTTCAGCGTTACATCAGTTTGAGAAGACTTCCTCTGCCCACACTGTACTGTTCACTTCTGACTCACCCTCCCTCAGACAGATAAACCTGGGAGTCACCATACAGAGTCTGTGGAGCCAGAGCAAAGAATGCATCACATTTCTAGGTACATGCAGCTCACAGGACTTAGCACTGTTTTCTCCTTCAAGATGTGTGGATTTAGCAGCCAAATTAGACCAGAGGGAAGTGGATGAATTAGGTTAAGGTTTAAACTTCTGTGCCTTGTTTGGGTAGCACGTTGACTAGAGGCATGTTGCACTTGGGGAAGCCTGGTAGGTCCTTGCAGGCTGAGCATCTTCTCTATAGTCTGCCAGTCGTGTCTCATCTTTTGCTCCAACAAAAAAGCTAGCTTTCTTCTTATGGCATATTGCACACTAATGGATTGAGAATAGTCTAAGGGATAGGAAGTAGGGAATTGTATAAACTTGTTATTGTAAGGTGAATTTAATAGAATAGCAATCTCCTCTTTTCTCTTTCCTTTAAAGGGAATGATATATTCAGCATTAAATGAACCTATGACAGCTACGCAGAGGGGACTTTCCTTACTTTCTCATGCACAAGAATCTCAGAGATCTCATGTGAAAATCCTGTCTGTCTTACTTAGCAGACCTAGTAGAGTCTCAAGAGTTTCCAGTAACTAGCCTGAAAGTTATAGATAGCATTGGTAAAGTTTGATTATGAACCGTGAGAAATGGATGCAGCCCTGTGCATCTTAAAACCCTTTCAAAGAAAACCACAGGGCATTATCGCTGCTGATTCTGAAGAGGAACTCGGGCAGAACAAGAGAAATACCCACTTCTCCATTCCAAGACCATGACTCATTTAACTTTCTTTTCTGCCTCCTCTTTAGATAATCTTTATTCATTTATTTATTTATTTATTTATTTATTTTTTAAGGTAATTTTTCATCACAGACAGTATCACTCCACAGTTTGGTATGTCCACTACACTGTGTTTTTATTTTGATCTAATAGCTGAACTCATGGTTCCCAGAATGTTCTGTTCTTCTCATTTTAAATCTTTTTCCTACTTAAAGTACCTATAGGGTTCCACTTCTGTAAACAGCCCTCCATCTTGGTGAAGAGGTGCCTACATGGTGCTCTGCCATATATGCCATCTTATATTTGGCATAAAGATCTCAGACTGTTTTCAAGAAAAAGATTATGTCTGAAAAATAAAAAAGCCAGAGAGTCATAAGCTACATTATCTCTGTGTGAGAGGGGATTTTCATCACTCTTTCAAAGCCAGCTTCCTACAGCATGTGTGATCAGCACCTGCCAAGCACATGGAGAATGTATGAAGGGAGAGTTTTTTTAATCTTTAGTGAATTAACTGCTCATGAAAGGAGACAAAACAGCATTGTACTTATTCAAGAAATAGGAGTAGTAAAAGCAACCAGAGTGCAAATGTCCCTGCTCCTCCAGTGCATTTAACCCGTGATGAATGCTTTTCACTGCTATGGTGGAGAGAGGAGCTGTGCTTCAACGCTTGCTTCAGCTCTGGCCTCTCAGCTGCCCCTGCCAACCAAATAACTGACTATCCAATTCCCTGGCTTCATGGAGATGCATCTGTGAGAGGCTGGATTGTGCTCATAACCACATTTTACATAAATCGCCATATTACCAACAAATACCATTCACTGTTGACATGAGAAAAAATACGTTATCAGTATTTTCATAACCTAGGGCTGGTTGCTGGCTATCATTCTGCAGTGTTTCCTGACCAGTTCCTTTGTAAGACCAATAGGCATGCTATGATATTGCAGAAATAGACTATTTTACAATGATCCTCAAATAATTTTTTTTTAAATGCAGGCATTAAAAAAGACTTTCAAGATATATTGGTGAAGTACAATGACTGTATTTTTGCTAGATTATCAGAGCAGGCTCTAATGTCCGGGTTTGAACTAATGTGATTTAAAAAAAAAAAACAACCCTTTTTTTTTTTTTTTTTTGTGGGAATATTCACTCCGATTGTTCCTAAGCTGATGTCTCTGCCCTAAGGGGCAGTGTGCTTGCTGTAATGTACCTATAGGTAACCATGCCTTAAGCTCGTTGACAGGATGCAGTAGACAGCAAAGCTTTGCTGCCGGCAGTCTCTGAGAGAACTCCTGCCTCTAGCAGCTTTCTTAGGGGGTCCCATAACTTGTCTGGCTCACATCCCAGTTTGTGCACAGCGTGGTACGCTGTGTACGAGTAAATGGTGTAGCCAGCAGAGGGCAATGAAGGTCAGTTTTTGGAGAGATTACGTAAACTCAAAGAGGTCGAAAATATAGGGCAAAAAGGTCAAACAAAAGCATGTTGTGAACTGCAGCTATACATCCATTTCTATTAATTACCATGAGACCTAAATGAACCCTTGTGATCATGTGATCAGTAAACCTCCTTTTTAACAGCCATATTAAACAATGTAGTTACTTATTTACAACTATGTAATTAACAGTCTTTTCAACAGGGAGAAAAACCTAATAAAAATGATACTCTCCTAAAATAGGACAAACAGCTTAAACCAATAGCCAATAAACCCATAGCTCCTCATATAAATCCTGTTTTATTGGTCTGTTTTGGAGAGCAGTTGTTTTGCTTAACTTGATAAACAGGTCATTTTTCCCAAGACAATTAGGTGCCTGGATGAAAAAGAGAGAGGGCCCGAGAGTCAGCTGTTGCTCAGTTCAGAGGAAAAAAGCTGCTTCTTCCAGTCAGATGCAAAGCTTTATCACAGATACTAATCCAACATGCTGGAAATAATGTGAACTTATGGTAGAGAACAGTATTTTTTAACTTGGGTTACATCTGCTAGGGATGTAACTGATATCTAGGCACTTGGGCAAGCAGTTGGTGTCAAGAGAGTGCAAGCTGCAAGTGTTACTTGCCTCTGAAAATCTGGGCAACATCTTTTTCAAGCCTAATTGTAGCTCTAGGTGCCAAATATTTTAAAACTGATCTCTTGACATTGCTATGCTAACCAACGAACAGCTTAATAGCAGGAAATGCCTGGAGTGTTAGCACAAAATTGTATTTATTTATTCTGTGGAAGATCCTAAAGGAGCCCTTCAGGGCTGGGACCCTGTTGCAGCTCTGCTAGGCTGCACAAGAAAGCTCCAGTGTGCAGTAGACCTGTGTTCCACAACTAAACATGTCATGCCTGCTCAGCGATCTTGGGGTATGTCACTTGGGTTTCTGTACTGAGCTTCCCACCTTGAACTATTAGTAATTCCTCCTATTTAAAGTTATATGGCTAAAATGACTATATAAAGCTAGGGTGTATTTTGATATGTAACAAAATAGAAAGAAGCAATACAGGTTTGGTGAATGTTGTAAGTCCAAGAGAAAACTCCAGGGCTATTTGACTGACAGGAATAGATCTTTGCCTCCCAAAATTTCAATAGAAAGTTGCGAGTTGTAACTGTTCTGGTGAATTCCTGTGTGACCATCAAGAGTAACAGAGCCTGACAAGGAAGCTACAAGATCCCATGCAAGAAGGAAAATACTCCTTTTAAAAAAGAAAGAAATGAGAAGCAAAAGCTCGTGATGATGGCATGGCTCAGGAGAAGGAAGAGAAAAGTCCCAGAGGAAGAGGAAGGATAGTCTCCCACCTTGTGCTCCCAGCAGAGGTTCCCAGGTGGGGAGCAATGGTGGTAAGTGCTTTAATGTTCCTGGCTATTAGCAGTAATGATAATTATAACTAAAGCTCTCAGTGCATGTGTGCACTTATTTCAGAGAGAATACAGGACATGTTGTGCTGTGTCAGACCCAAGAAGGAGATGTTAATAAGTACCTGTTTGCGTATGAGGTAACTGTTGCTTCTGAGCTTTTATGACGTCTCGTCAGCTAACAGCCAGGAGTCCCACTGGCGCCAGCTCGGACGTCAAGTCGGATCCACCTGGAGAGATGGCAAATATTTGACTTGGTGCTGATGAGCTAGATTTCAGTCATGGCTCTCTGCTCCCCATCAAGTGAGTTGTGGCAGAGGTAATGGGTGTGTTTGAACCTTGACAAGTTTTTCTCTTAATGGCTGGTGATTTTTGTCTTTTCACTGGTGTGCCCACTATAATGCAACCACGAAGTTACATTCATACGAGCACAAATGAAGCACAATCAGAGTGGCTCTGCTTGGGACTCTGTGACTGCTCCCTTAAGCAAAGAGATGCTGTTCCCAGGGGAACAATGTTACCGGGAGGTGAGGACGGGTCCCCTGATGGGGGGGATGCACTGGGGCTTCTTTTTGGCAAATGCTGGCTTCCAGGTGTGCAGTGGAGGGCAGCCTGCCTACACTGTCCTCTGCTAGGGCTGACTTCTCTCCTGAATCATCAGGGCCAGCTGAGGATTTGATAAACGCCAGGTTGTCCCAGTTTAGCTACTGCGCAGTGTTTTAATGGAGTCAGTGCACTGTAATGCAGCAGCACTTCTGCCAAGCTGATGTACTCCACCAGCGTAGATTAAGTGAAATCACTGAGCACAATAGTTGTAGGCAAGTCACGAATAAATGATATTCATAGGCTTTAAATATTTTATTACTGTTTTTTTCTGAGGCTAAGGGGAGTGTTAATTCAGTCTCCTGTGTCCCTCCAACAACACAGACTTTCCCCCAGCTAGTCATACCCCTTTGAGGACAGATTTTAGACCTTAAAGAAAAATGTCAACATTCATTGTTATCTACTTAGGTGTGTAAAATAAAAATCCCTATCTCCTCACCCATTAAATGAATAATCAGGGGATTTTCTTTCACTTTCCTGTCTTGAACTATAGGAGGAAGAAGAAAATGCTGCAATATTTTTTTTGTTGTTTTTTTTTTGGGTGTTCACACACTAGAGCAAAATGAAAGCACTAATCAAGGAATGGACAGCCTTCATTGATGTTCCTCCTCTCGCACCCATTTCTTCCACAGCCAGACCAGTATCAGCTGTTTGTGGTATGGAGGGGACAGGCAGCTCTGAGAGAGGGAGTTCATAGCCAGGGGAGTGTGGCAGCAGTGACCTCCCGGCCCCCACCTAGCAGGATGTGGCTGAGGTGGAGGACAGTTGAGCCCTGCAGGGACTCATTGCATGGGCATTTAAGCATGGCAGCATCCCAGCAGGACTTTGCAGCTGGTCATCTGGCATCGCCTTTGAGTTGCATACAGACCAGGTGTCATGGCTGGGCAGTCCCCGTGCCAAATATTTCATTAAAAACCCTGTTATAGTAAAATAATGAAGAAAATTTTGTTCTATGAGTTCATGATAAAAGTGCAAGTGTTGAAAGCATTGGGAAGCATACTTGGAACAAAGTGAAAGCTTGACACTTTCAAAAAAGCAAGATTTAAAGTTCTAAAACTTTTGAGAGAATCACAGATTCTTGTGGTCTACTTCCTTCCCTACCATTCTTCCTTTAGCCTTAGTGAATCATAGCTGGTGCTGTTTTTAGATATGGAGAGTAATTTCTAGCACCTTTTTATATCCAATCAAAAAAGTAAAATGCGTCCCACTTATATTCTCTCTGAAATCCCTAATATTTGGATTCTTTGCTCATAAGATCAAAGTTACTCATTTTAGAAAGAGGAACAGAAAATAAGAGAATAAATAATAGAATATTGCAAATGAAATGAATTACTGATTCTTTTTGTATTCAAAGACTGGAGAGTGAAGGCTTAATTTATTTTGTAAGCCATTTTCTGCCACTGTAGCCACCATAAATGACATTTAATTGAATAAGTAAGTTAGAATAATTAAAAAAAAAGCAACAAAAAACCAACCAAACAAAAGAACAGCTGATCAGAGAAGTGAATTAAATTTTTCTGTTTTCTACATTAGGGAAACAGGAAGTTGAAAGAGATTAAGAAAAACATCTTAAGGGAACAGATTTGTTAACTTTATAAGTATAAGTTCTAGAACATTTTACATCTTTAGAGAGCAAATATTTGCTCCTGTACAAGAATCAACTACAACATTTTTACAGCTTTCAACAAAGAAGTTGCATGGTTTATGAGTGGCAAAAACAAGACATACAGAAGTAAAGATATTTTGTAAGCACATCACACTAGGGAGGTAAGAAGTAAATTAGTTTTCTAAACCTGGAAATATTAATAATCAAACATAAACAGTTTATTTCCATGTAACTGGAATTTGTTTGTGTAAAGAATTCCCCATAATCTGATGGAGAAACTATCAATGCAAATATTCCTTAAAATTAAACTACATGCTCTTGACTTATGCTTATTATGTTTTACCATGTATCTTAACATTGAGGATGTTTTATGTTTCTCAATAGTGAGTGATAATATGCCTTATTGGCTGAGAGCAATTTCCCACTCTTTGGTCTAAAGGTCAAAAATAGACTGGAAATTTCCATGTTGTTGAGAAAGCCTTAAAACAAAAAATGGCATAGGTGAGGTAATGCAAAACGTATGTTGTTGTCACGGGCTTTTAGCCAGAGCTGTTCTGAGCTGATCCTACCTTTTTTCTTCCCTGCTCTCTCCTTTCCCATCTTTTTCTTCTTTCCCATTCTTCATTGCTCCAAACCTAAAGATGGACAGATATGAAATGCTGCCAGTCAGGATTCCCAGGCTTCAAAGGGTTCTCTCATCAGCAGAGACAGAGGCTCTTTTGTGTAGCTGTTGGAGAGTGGCTCTGGCTGCTTCTGCGCAGGCAGGGAACTCCGGAGCGTTTCTTCACTCCAACCTCTTGCTGCACCATCTGGATGCTGGAGGGATTTTTTTGTATGTTTTCCCCAGGGCTGCAGACAAAGTAAGACTGCAGTCAATGCAATGGTCTGCAGGGAGACGTCATTCTACATGAATGAATGCAAAGAAACCAGTCTCTGCATTTCTGTGCATTGATGAGGAAGTGTCTCCCCAAAAGGTGCTCTTGGCCTTGTGTTTTACCAGCTCAGAGAAGTTTTAAAACTGCAGGAAACAAACAATAAACTTGTACTGGGAATTCATCACCAAATGGAGTCCATGGGTACAATAACAGAGAAAACATGAAAAAGAAATTAAATAGAAATAATACTAAAAACTTTAGTTTGCTGCCATTGTCATGAGGTTCTGAAGGTCAGGAAATGTTGTGCTTTCTGAGAGGTGTCTGGGTGTGCGATTTTGCAGGAACTGTCAGCTTGATTTCACAGGGATTTACTCTAATTTTCCATGTCCTGCTCTGCGAAAATGCGAGTGCAAAGTTCTGCTATACTGAAAGGTCAGGTTAATACCCACTTACCAAGATGCAAACAGTCTGCCAAGTGCAAGTTCTCTTTTGAGCAATTGATATGGAATGGGTGAGAAGGCAAAATAAGAACAGCCACAGTGAGTCAAACCTCTGATCTGTTTAACTCAGTGTTTTATCAGCTAAGGTGGTTGACAGGGAATACTTAGCAAGAATATAAAAAATACCATGAGTACAGAAAGTGCCTTTCTGCAATACAATCCACGAACTGGGAGAAAGGGAAGGGAGGCACTGAACGATACTGAGGGAGTCCTCTTGCATCTCCTGCAGTGCAGAATTTTAAATTGCCTGTGATTTATTCTCATGCAGAAAAGTAGTGTTTATCAATGGCTTCGCAAAGGGAAAAACTTGCATTTACTTTTTCTTCACTTTCTGGCAGCTGAAGTTTAGCATCATTGTGCTCTGGGGCCAGAGGCTCCTCGAGGCAGGCGCAGCATCTTTCTGCATGTCAACAGCAGAGTGTCAGTTCTCCCTGCGGCTTTCACACACTCGCCTTCACCACTGTTTCTTCCACTTCACAGATCCAGAAGATCTTACCTCTGGTCAGTGGCTGATGCCATCCATGCCTCTCTACATCAGGTGTCTGAGTTTTTTGTTTTTTCTGGGAGCCTCTGGGATGGGGACTGTAGGAGTGAAGTTGGTGGGTGAGATGGAAACAGCCTTCTGTGCTGATTTAGATTTCTGATCACTAATAAAGCTGGGCATTCATTTCTAAGAAATAAGCAACAATCTGAAGAAAGAAAACCCTCCTGGGGATCCCTTGTCTCCTTCCTTGTGGATCTGAGGGGCCTGTTAAACTGTAAATATGGCGATCACTTAACCTCCCCTGCTCAATGAGAAGGTATGCAGGCATGCAAAGTTTCTTGCAACAGTTTCTTGGGTTATTATCATGTTTTCATGGATGTTTTCTGAGAGGATACAATGTAGGATGCACTTTATAACTCAAGGGGAGCCTAAAAAGATGTGCTGTGAGTCACTTTAAAGAAATACTTTTAAAACTCTAAGAAAATGCTTCTGGAACATTTGACCATTGAAAAAATATACTGAGCCTAAATCAGTACAGCCTTTTTACACTTTGTGGCTAAAAGATTTAAAGGACACACAAAGGCAGAACTAAAGGCAGAGCTGGGCAGTACAGCAAGGAGAGGGTTTTGCTGACAGTGCATTGTAAACGGGGTATAAGATGGTGCAGTTCTTTGCCCTTCACCATATTAACATATTATATTCAGCATTTAACAAGAGCAGTGCTATGTCATGGCTGCATTTCTGGGTGATGCCATCTTGACACTACCTCAGGGTAGAAATGCTCTAAGTATAACACGAATGTAACTTACAATAACAGAAAATCCTTTTGCAAGCTGGAGAGTAATGCACTCTGAACAGAAAAGCTGCTCTGATGGCCCCAAGGTGTTGTATCCCAGAGCAGCCAGAAAAGTGAATGCACAACAGCAGCAGTATTTTACAATAATTTACATGGAAAGAAACAGAATGACAGAACTGGAGCCTGCAGTGAAAACAGATGAGGTTTCTTTTCCCTAGTGCTAGTGAAATACTTTCTATAAGAATTTTATTGAAACTGCAGGTTTTGGGGAGAAAAAAAAAATTCTGATATTATCCTTTCCTTCTCCTTCCTTTTTTCCTCCACTGTCAATTGGCAAAATCTCATCTTTAAGAGGCTTTACAGAAATGGTAAAGTTGATCCATAAATAGAGGATATAGAAGGCATATTTCTTTTCCTTATAATATATCTCATTGTCCAAACTGAGAGCTTTACCCCATTGCTTTCACTGTGGCAGATTTGTAGTTGGATGCGTGGCAAAACCAACTGAGTTGTATTATTTTTATAGTGTAAAAGAGCTGAGGACCATGTTGAAAGGTGGCTAAGGTCACAACATGTCATGTGTTGTTCAGCAGCATCTTGGAGCAAAGGAATCTCTCACTCTGCTACTCAGCTCCTCCCAGGTATGTGCCTTGGCTGTCTCCCAGCTCTGCAGCAAGACCCGGGCATGCACCAGCCCCAGCAAGCTGTGCCTGCTTATCCATGGGGCAAACTGTACGGGCAGAGGCTGTGAGGATGTCATGACATGTCACATGCTGTCTGGACAACTGAGGAGCCTGTGCAGAGTGTGGGGATGGAGTAAGAGTGCTACTGCAGAATGCGAGTTAGATGGAGCCTCACATTGTCTACAGTCTAAGCATTAACATATAACAAAGACTGACACATATCATACAATTGACCCCAAGCAACTGGTGTCAGAGCCTCCTATAGGTACTCCTCCCTCCACCTTCCTTTCTCTCTGAAAATATAAATCGATTATTAACTAACAGCAGAAATTTCCAGGCAAGGGAATATCAAATACTCACCATATGTCTATCACCCAGACTAGTGTGGCCCAGCAGAGCTGACTGGAGGCACCCCTCTATGGGTGCCATTGCAAGGAGATGTGGAAGAGCTGTTGAAAGCCAGCAGTGAGTACCTTCCTCTGCATTTGCAAATAGCCTGGGACAAAGCAACCAAAAACATTTGCTGCTTTTGCCTCCACATTAAGAGGAAGGAGTGGGAAGCTGAAGGCATGTAATATCTGATCCATGTGGTGCATGGTGCAGAGGAGCCAAGAGTCATTATCATCCCAGTGGCCTAAGGCAGCAGAGGGCTATTCTGGGAACCAGCTGCCATGGCTACTGTGGTTGAGTTATTTGGATTTCAGAGTCATGAAGCTTCTGTGGAGTCCAGTGTTTTAATCTAGATTTTCAGGTCTTTCCTACAGTGACCTACAGATCTAGATCAAAATTAATGCAATTCCTTCTGCTTTCAGTGCAAAAGAATAGTTTGATAATATCCTGCTGCAGTGCTGCTCTTTATTACAGGAGTAATTGCCCTGACCTAGCAATTCTGATGCCTTTTGTATTTACCCAGGTTTTGCACACTTGAATGTTAATGCACTCAGGCAAAGAGATACAAACTACTGAGCTTCTTGTATTTTTTCCAAACATCACATGGCATCTTGCTCTCTGCTTTTGCTCTAATTTGTGAGACTTCTTGTGCTGTGAACATGGCCTAGGAAATTTTTGCCTCAGATCTCTTGCGGTATTTTTGATTTCTCATGGTGCTCACAATGACAGAGCCCCCTTCATGAATCAGTCTGAATTGGTGACCTGTTTTACTTGTGATATACCAGTCGCTTTGTAAAGGCTGATTTCAGGGGCTTGCCATGGCCTAGCTGGGTGAGTGACTGTCCTCAGTTCCTAGGCATGATTAACAGGGTCCCCTCATGTTTCAGCCACAAAACTCCATGATCAGAACCAAGTCTGACAGAAATACTTCACTAGTTTTTTATGTGATAAAAAGCTCATCTCCACAAACATGAAGGAATTCAGGGGCACAATTGCAGGTGAGAGAACCCCATAACCCAGTCAGAGAAAGGGACACGGTTCTTCCCAGGGCAGTCCCAGCAATGTCATCATTCCCCAGATGGGAGGTGACACCCAGCACCAACAGCAGCTGCTCTCCAGAGCATCTTTTGGACTGAGGAGGGCACTGAGCATGGGACACATTATGGGATGCAGGTGAAGAATATTTTGAGATTACACAAGATTTATAAAGGGAGGTTTAGAGGAGCAACCAAAGACACGGAAAGGGAGGGATCAACGTGATTTGGGGAGGAAGAAATATGGGAAAATAGATTCAGGGCTGGTCATATGTAAACAGGCTCCTGGTCTGTACACTTATCTGGCTGTGCCCTTTGCCTGACCAGCACAGTCTGTCTTACCTTCTTATTAAACTCAATTTCTAACTGTTTTCCTGGGTGAGGGGACTGCTTTCAGTGTCCGTGTGTGTTTGGAGGTCTATTTGCCAGCACCTGGAGCTGGGCCATGGTCAAGCGGAACACATGACTGTGGTGCCAGCAACCACAGCGAGTCAGAATACATATGCCAGAGTGCGATAGCTAAGCCGGACTGGCCATCAAGTAGGATAACAGTCTTGGGAGCCAGATTTCAAAGCAATCATAAGATATGCATGTCTCTGTATGTGAGATCACCAGAGGAGTTAGCTACAATGGGGACTAGAAGGACCAGGGCAACTGCTGGAGAGACAATGGTGTCTGGGGCTGACTTAGAGATTTGTGTGTGTCTGTGTGTTTGTTGGTGTGTGCAACGGGGCTCTGCAGTGGGGATGCAGCCTCAGGGATACATATGCCCCAATGCCAGCAACTGGGGAGTTTGGAGTTCAGGGATAGCTACTGGGCAGATTGAGTGTCTGAGCTGGACAGCTGCTGCAGGCATCCACCTTGAATGTATGCACATAGATATTCCAGTTAAAGGAACTTCTGCTGGTGCTGTTTGCATTTCTGTGCATGCTGAGTGTGCCTGTCTGTGTTGATCTGTGTGGCTGGCTATGCACGTACATGTAGAGGTGGTGTGTGGCACGTGTTTGTGTGCGTGCCTGCTGGCCTCGCTGGACCTGGGTGCGTGCCAAGGGCAGCCTTGCCTTTCTTTGGCTGCTGCATTCAGCAGCTCCCTAACAGCTTATTTTTCTCACCTTCTTTTAAAAGTTGTTCTCACATGGAGCACAGTGCTCAACTTGCTGCAATGCAGTTTGATAACTAACCTTCTCTTGTTAACTGAAATCTGTTAGAAATTTGGTTTGACAGACAGTGCTGTAATAAATAAAAAAGCTGCTTTCTGAGTCTTTCTGACTCTTCTCCATTTTGGAGGTACCTGCTGCTAGCAGATAAAACATGAAGCCTTCCTTTGAGACTTATTCTGATGTCCACACCATTTCAGTGTTTCAGCTGGCTTCCCAGCATTTTCATAGACCATTTGGTCCTAGCAAGAGATGTTGACCATCCATCAGTTAGACCGTAAGAATGAGAGAGAGACCTGATGCACACACACCTATGAGCATTGCTTAACTTCTACATAAAACAGAAAGTGTTTCTAACTGGCTTACCCTAAAGCTTCTAAAGAATGTAGCTCCTCAAAAACTTCTTTTTTTTTTGTGTGTGTTTTTTGTTTTTTTTTTTGCCTACTAGCTTTACTTGGTGAAGCAGGTCCAGGATAAAACACATAATTAAAACTTGTCATGCATCAATCACTTCAGGGCAAATAATCCAGATAGGTATTTTGGTTTTACTAGTGGGTAAGTGGGTAAGTTTGGTATTTCCTGTGCCATAATTCAAATTTATGGCAGCAGACTAATTTGTAGGCCAGATCCTGTACAGGGAGCAGTTAATTTGGTGCCACAGCTTTACTTGAAGATGATTCATATCAGACTTATAAACATAACACATTATCACATCAGATGATGTCTAGTATCTGTTCTTGGAAATGAACAAGAGTGATGAGATAAGGACTGTAACAGAACACCACAGATTTCAGGAAATTAACTATTTCACTGGAAGCCAAGAACTAAGTCTAAATAGTGGATTTATTTAGGACTATATATATATATATATTTATTTATTTCCCCCACCCCCCCCAAAAAAAATCTTTCGGGAAATTATTCCTATACAGTTTCACATTTGGTATGATTTTTTTTAAGCAATATCCTGTGGTATTGACCTGTCATACCTGAATGGAAAAACTAAAAAACTTAACTGCAGAAATCTTTTATCTAAGACAGGTACATGGTAGGTGGATACCATAAAACCAGTCAGGTGCAGTGTGGGAGTTAAAATATATTGTGCATTGCTGAGTTAAAAACAAAACCAAACATAACCTTGATTCAACAGAATTGACTCATCTCAAGGCAGACATAAGTTATGCAGACAATGCCTGCCAACATAATTTCTGAAACTGAACAGATTCTATCCAACTTGTGATAAGGAAGCACTGAAAAAGGGAAGTTATTTTGATTTATTTTGACTATTAGCTGAAGCACTGCTATTCATACAAGAATTCATCCTAACCACAGTGTGTTCTCACCTTGGTGCATGCACAGAACTTCTTTTAGAACACTGTCAGCATTTCACTTTGCTTTTCTGCGCGTGACGCTGCCTTTGTCACTCTACACCATGCAAACTTTTTATGGAAAACCAAATTAATTATTATGTTGTAGGCTTTCTATGTTATTGTTCACAAAGTTGTTCCACAGGAAGGTACCAATTCAGATTTAGTTGTCTTTCCATATTTCTGAGTGCTTGACTTTGTTTATTTACCATCTTTTGATGTGACTGTGCCTATGTGAAAGCACTGGGGAGCAGGTAGAGTGGTGCTGCCCCAGCAGCAAACTGGAGCTGAGTGCCAAGGGTGGGTCCAGCCCCTCGTGGGCAAGACACAGTCCAGGAGAGCAGGAGACAGGGCTGGAGACCAGCCTCTTATAGCATTATGGGGGCAGAGACTGAAGGCCCTGGGCTGAGCTGAAAAATGGGTCCTGGTCCACAGACGGGGGTGGGTAGATGGTCCAGCTGAGGCCAGAGGGGCCAGCGAGGCACTCAGAGCCCTGACAGCTATTTCCTTGTTTGTTTGTTTTTTTATTATTTAACAAGCAACCAAATAATGCCTAAATTGTGCCAAGTAGTCTTCCATAGGTTTGTAACATTTAAATCTGTACAGGAAACTCTGAGAGAGAAACTGACAAAAGGAGCAGGTGGTTGCCTCAGGATGGAGAAGGAGTGGGACGTTGCATGAAGCCTTTCCATGAAGCAACTCTGGAATCAGCCCTGGCATCTGTCCTAGGGACTACAGATTTTTCCCCAACACCCTAACTTTGAATATTTATCACCCTGATTCTCCCTTCTACTTCTCTCTTCCTAGCTAGTCAGGCCCAATGTACTTCTCAGGAATAGATGTCCACATTGAGGCATCTTGCTTTTACCCAGTATGTCTGAGGATAACCTGCCAAGCTCTTCTGTCCCAGTCTACCTTCAGCCACCTGCCTTCTCTCTCATCTAGCCCCTTATTCTGAGTCCCCTTGTCTAAACAGTTCCTTCTCCTCTGCTCCTGGTTTCCTTTGGCCCTGGGTTCTTCTGTCCTTGCTCCTTGCCCTCACTGGGTTCCAGCAGGTATCCTTTCTCTGGATGCATCCAAGACAACTCTAACTATGTCCAAATTAACTTTTACTATACAATAGACAGCTGTGTCCAATTCAACTGTAGTATCAAAGTATCAGACTAAGGCATTGATTCTTTCAATTGAGAGAAAACAATTACTGAGATCAATGCAATAGTAACCTATTGTGTGAATTATTTTTTAGATGTGCCACAGAAATAAACCCTTTCCACAGCAAGAAAAGTCAAAAAGTTAAAAACTTTGTAGAGTTGACTTGATGATTCATTTTCACAGAAATGTTAGGATCCCAGAGATTACATTGTTTACAGTATTGTATTTCCTTCTGACCTTCTGCAAATTAGAACCTGTCTTGTTAGAATGACGTTTTTATTATTTGCTATTAGATAGGCCCCAGACCAATCTTCATTTTTATCTCTGCAACTGTCAGCCACACAACTAAAGTGGCAATCAAAGCAGAAGTTCAAGTTATGCTTAAGTTACACAAGTTAGACTTTCCATGCTAACTTCTTAGTCTCAGAATTTATAGTACAAAGTTAATCCCACTCCTGGAAATTATCATCCTTTTTCAGATATTTTAAAATCATCATTGAATCTTCTGTTTCAAAAGTGGATGTCATCCAAGAACTAGCAGGACAAACTCCAGTGCAGGATGCTAGCTCTATCTCTAGTCCCTCTTCAGCGCTCTCACAAAGTATGCTGGCTTCTGTTTAAAGGAATAAATTGGAGTTTTGTCTGAATAAAGACTTCATCTGAGTAAAGACTTCAATTGAGGACTTTAGTCCTACAATTACAAGCATCTGTTCCAATGTAAAGCTAACATGATTATTGAAGCAACCTTTGATGACCAAAATTCTCAAGCCTGAAATAAAATTAGTCTTAAACAAATTAGGTTTGCTGCCCAGGGTATAGCTGAGCAATCGGATTTCAAATGATTGGTCTAAACCTTTATTTAGCTTGAAAAATTGGGGGGATTTAAAGGCTAACAACTTTAAACTAAAACATTGTAAGTTTACACTATTGATCATTACAGATGAATTAAGTAGTTACAAAAGATTTTTGGTATCTGAAGTTGTGCTAATTATTAACCAAGTCTTCTGGAGATCAGGGATGTGGGTGTTTCAAGTTCCTATATTGTCTAGCTTAGTACTGTAAAAATTAGGGACAGTTGTTTTCAGAATTAGCCACAATAATCATATTAGTCTGCTCAGTACTACCCCTTGAACAATATGCACTGTATGTAACAAAATCATTTTCAGAATACATTTTTAAACTTTTTTCATAACATTACCAATATTTGAGAGAAAGAAAAAAATATTTTAACACTAAGATTTTTCATTGTGGTGGCATTAAAAATCCTTTATTAGATTGATCCTTACTACATCAGCTCTGGGGTCATCTAGTAAGCAAAACAATCCAAAAATATGCAAAGGGACAAGCATATTAAGATCAGACACTCTATCAAGGAGCACACATGTACAGGGGTGGATTTGTGTTGCTCTGGTGAGATCTAAGACCTGACCTTTTACTCCTCTCTAACCCTGAGGAGTGGAAAGTGCAGCTTTCTTCCCGGTGATCACAGTGTGCAGCATTTCATTGCCAATAGCTATTGTGAAAGGATGAAGACAGTATAATATGCTCGTCATGAGATACACTATTAAAGTTGGGCAGTATATGATAAGGCGTATTGACAATGAGATTTTGGGTGCAACAGAAACCAGTCTGTACCATGAGAGATGTCAGTGTTTCACATGATGAAAATAATTCTCTTTTTTGGAAAAAAAATTAGAAATAATGCCAATGAAGACAGGGCAGAAATTAAGGATTCTGGCTTGAGAGCACTGTGCACAGTGATTTCCTGGGGGAAGATTTCAAATGTGTGGATAGAGCCAGTGATTCTTGCAGATGGACTCTCACTGAAGCTATTTTCATCTCCCTAAAATCCGTCTGTACTCAGTGTTTGAGAGAGGTGTCTCCAAATACTTGTCAGAGGAATTTGAATGGCTTTCTCCCTAGCTTATGTTAGAAAATTATGATTTGGGGTCTGTTTTCACTTGTTTTTCTTAAAACATGCAGGTCCTGTATGAAACAGTCTATTGCCTCTAAAGTAGTGTCTCACTAAGTTACTAGCCAGGGTACATGTGGTGCCCACTATCATGTATTTTATATGTTTGCAGCATTTAAATATTTATTCCCTCAGACTCTGCCGTAAAGATATTTCCCACCAAAATCAGGACTATCTCACTGAAACTGGGATGGGCAGTGAGCCTAGGTTAATGACTATGTAAAATTTGATTCATTTGTTATTATACTCTATGTCAGATTAGATGAGTAAGTGTATTATCCCTACAAATATCTGTGAATTGTTTTAATAATAAAGAATACTGTTGGTAAAATGGTGAGAAAGGATCTGGGAAATAAGATTGTTTCTGTACAAGTCAGTGCACGTTACCAGTCCTAGCTAACAGAGCATGTAAATCTGTTGCATACCCACTGCACAGCCCTGACATTGATCCTTGAAGAAGTCCAGTTTAATTTCATGTTGCAAATATGTGTGTGTATATATATATATATATATACACACACACAAACGTACATATATAGACCATTCTGAATCTAGAAACTAGTCCTGGTGAGTCTCTGGGCTCATTGCTAGTATTTCCACCATCGGCTGTAGCTGGGCAGGTGTCTGAGCTGGTGGGCTTAGCTGAAACCAGTGCTAGTTGTTGCTGGTTTTCTGCTGTGGCTGAAGCCTGACTATATGACTACTCTTCCTCTATTGCATTATAGGTCCAAGCCGTGGCTTATGTTACCCTGTGGGAACAGAACTCGAGTACTTGTACCCTTCAGCTCAAAGCAACAATTGCTTTTCAGACTGCAACAGGTGGATGTGCTGGATGGGTCCCTTTCCTGTCTGCGCTCAGGAGGAACCTCAGCCTCTGCACTGCACAGGAGTTTGCAGGCACAGAGGTGGGAGCAGGAGCCATCAGAATGTGGTTAATGGTCTGAATGGTACAGAGGTCAGGGCTCAGCCTGACTAGCCTAGGCACAAGCCTATCTTAACTGGTAAACAGAGTTACTTCCACTGTCATATTTATTTATATTTGGGCAAATTCTGGCAAACATTCTAAACCAGCAAATTATACTTGCCTCTGGGGAGATGTTGAAAGCTTTCAGCTCCCATTAAACTCATGCTTTGCATAGGTATGGGTAAACTTTTAGTGCACTTTTCACTTCCACAGGCTCAGGACAACAGGGAATAAATTTTCTCTGGTCTGCAAAAGTGTGGTTGCTTCTTACGCTGTGCCTAGAGTTTGAGACCTGGGCATGCTCCACAGCTCACAGATTTGGGTGAATGCACACAGTCTTCCTGCTCAGCTCCTTGGTTTCCTTGAGGAAGGAACTCAGATGCTGTGGCCAGGCCCAGGCATTACCGGAGGCAATAGAGATCAGGACTGCAAAGGACATGATGGCGCATGCCTGCCCTACAGTCCTAGGGACCATTCTGGCAGGGCACGACTGACTGGCACATTCATTGTACTTTCCAGCCCTGCCTGTGTCCCTTTCTGTGACCAACACACTGGTCCTGAGTCCTGGAGCTACAGAGGTTTGCTGTTTAACTTTCTTTAATGCTGCTTTCTGCAGTAGGTATTGGAAACCATATCCACACTTCACATCTGGTATCCCCAGTGATTCCCCTGGTAACCACTGGGTTGGAGGGACAATCCCAAGTTTGCAGAAGTTGTGTAGCTGTGTTCAGGTACAGTCTAGCATAATTTTTTGTTTTCCCATCAATGGACAAGTTTGGACATGAAAGTATTAAATCTGTGAGAGAAAAACTTTGAGAAGGCTGTCTGTGTGCTTTGCATTAATCATCATTACCACCCACATCCTTAAAAATATTCCAGAAAACTCTGTTAGATAACACTGTAAGTGGTTAAGACATAAATTCCTTAGCTTTTGATTATAAGTAAAGAACAATGTATGTGCTAAAGTTTTATGCTGCTAGTCATGATTTAATCATGTATTTTATCAATGTTAAATATTAGTGAGATATGGAAAAAAACAAAATAGCTTTTCTTTAACTGCAACTTCTTGTTATTCCAGAAAGTAGTTAAGCTCAGAAGAGACAACTTCATAATATTAAGTGCTCTTGAAAGAGACTTCTTGCACATGTGAAAAGCAGGGCAGAGTGTAACACCAGACTGTCTTATTTTGATGAAAAGACTCACAAGCTGCCAACTCAGTGATAGATGTTGTGTGATATTGAATTAGTTATTTATCTCTTTTTTTATTATTTTTTGTTTCTCTTCTTTTCACTTGGACTATTGCCCTGCTTAACTGGCATTTGGAATTAAACCAGAAAAGGAGAAAATCTGTAAAGGAGAAAAAAAAAATACTGTTCAACTGAAAGTTTCCATCTGGTTCTAAAATTCTAAAAAAACACCCAACAGCTTAGGTCTAAATAGTGTCAGAAAACATGTCAAGCAGATCTGAAAGTACACTGGTAGATATGAAGTTTCCATTTAATAAAAAATATCTCTCCATACAAAACAGAGGCAAAGTATTTAATTAATTTACCTAACCTGATAAACCTCAAGGAAGTATGTGCTGCAACTCTCTGGGGAACAACTCCCATTGGAAACCCTTGTTCCACATGCTGGGGATGCTGTTGCAACTCCCTCTGGGAAGATGCATTCAGGGGAGAACAAAAGCTACCCCTTCTAATGGGAGTAGGTAATTACAAACCCTACATTCTACTACCTAGAGCTGAGAAGTGTTTCCTCATTAAAGAGAAATTACATGTGCCGAGTTTCTATTTCCTTGGTTCAGTAGCAGTGTTGATTGATGGTACTCCCTGCTTCCTCAGTTTACTTTTTAGTGTACAATAGAGTATAAAATAGGAACCTAGCCAAAACTGATAGTCGTATTTGACTAGAAATACTTTAACACCCAATGGTTGCAGAATCTAGGCCTTTTCCTCTCTAATGAGAGACAAACCAGTTGTGTGCTACAGATTTATACTCTGTTATCTTTTGTGTCTATGGACGATATCAAGATAATATTTTCTGAGTCATGTGAGTCATAAGGAACCTAATTCTCAGCTCAAAATCTTTTTCAGAGGTGAAGCTAAAGGATAATTTTTTTTCTGATTTTTATCAGAGAGTTTCTCCTTTCTCCTGTCATAGTACCCTGCTTTTCTGCTTGTCCAGCAGATCTGAATGATGATATGTCTTATAGATTTCTGTTGAAGTCACTATTAATATAGGAAGTGTTCCTGTTTAGGCTTTATTTTATAGCTTCCTACTTGTGCCTTTTAATTTTTGTCCCATTAAAATTTCCTGGACTACGCTGCCTGCTGCAAGTAGATACACTATCTAGTCCAACCACACAGTGCTTTCATAAGAAATGATTTAAAGCTGTTTATGCAACATCTTTGCGTATTATCATTCAGTTATCTTGTCTTTTGATGTGCATAATAAGTTAGAAGATGCTGAGTAAATAATTTTAGCTCTTTGATGTGCTCAACTTATTTCCATTCTGCAGCTGGAAATCACCAGAGCATAACAAACAAGCATTTCAATTACAGCATAGTAGTACTTAAAATACAAATTTTTGTGAGCAGGAATTGTGTTATCCTGCGTGTTCTTGGTGCAGTTGAAGTCATGGGGCTCTTTCATAGTGCTAGCAGCCATGTGCTGGTTAGACACACAGTATGATATGCAGAGAATACATCCCACCTCCCCAGTTCCTTTATTATTTGGAATAATGACATCTTGAGCAAAGAAAGAAAAATTCAGCAGCACATTTCTGAGGCAAGTAAAGGTCTTTAGCTCAATAATAGCAACATTATTAATCCATGAAGTAGGTTTTACATGTGTATTCTAGTTGTAACGGGTGAATTTTCCTTGAATCTCCAGCGCTGTAAGACCATTGTTTCAGAGTTCTCTGAGTGGCTGTTACAGCTTAAGAAGTTACCTGGAAGTAACCATGTGACAACAGCCTGGTTCCCTTTGCTGTTCGTGAAAGGATTTTCATTGCTTTCAGTGGAAGCTGGATCATACTTCTAATGCCAATGTCATTTGCCTCGGGAGGCTCACTTAAGAGCTCTTCAATTACCTTTCTGAAAGCTTTCAAACTGTTGAGGCTGAGTTTGCCAGATGTTTGAAACCGAACAAAATTCCTGGCATCATATGTCTAGTAGCATCATTAATCACTGGTGTAAAAAAAAAAAGAAAAAAAAAAAGAGACCAGGGACATACTGCCAAATCCTTGTTTGGCTCAATCAGATATTTATGTAATGGGTGTGCACAGTTCTTTATCAAAGCACAGAACTCACCTTTCCTTCAACATATAGACATACAATGCTTCAAGCACTAAGAAAAAAATAACAGTATGAATCTCCTTATGTGCCAAATGAAGCTTTTTTTTTTTTTTTTTCCTGTAGAAATTCTGAATTACATTACAGGCTGTTGCTATTATATGGTAAATAGGTCTACTCAGTCCACAAATTCTGCATGCAGGATCTCTCCTTTGTGATAACTGTCATGGTATTACAGTTTGCTTCTGCATAAGCAGGAAATGGTATACAAATTTTGCCTTTCTGCTTAGCCCACATAGGTATTTAGCCAGAGATAATAAGACAATACTTTGCAATTATGCTAGCTGAGTCTGTTATCCCTTCAAATCCATGGCTTGCACAGAAGGGAAAGCTGAAAGAACTACTTCAGTCATTTAGGGTATATGTTTCTCTGGCACACTCATAATCTGACCAAAGCCATTATTTGGAAGTCAGTTGCACTCAATCATTTTGCCTGTTAATGAGGAGTTACTGAATCCTCCAAGCATTAATCCCATTTAGGAAAACACAAAGGCAATCTGTACCTTGTATCAAGCAATTATGATTGCATTGAGTTTGAGGAATTCAGTCATTTGTTGGAGGTTGTTTTTCCCACAACAGACCCTCTAAATAGAATTACCAAGCCTTTCAAATGTTAATTTGTTAAGAAAAATATAATGGCTAATAAAGACAATTAGGTTTGTATTGTAAATACAGGACTGCAGGACTAAAGCTGCCATGGCTTGTGAAGAAAGCGTGGCAGGAATCTATGGAACTGCTGAGGCTGGAAACTATCTTGCTGACAGAATAAAGAACATGCAGATATTAGCATTGATCCCAAAAATATATTTCACCCAAGGCAAATGTAACACGGGGTCAAAGCAAGTGAGGCCTGATTTGAATATTTTTTTTCATAAAAATAAAGGTTAGGCAAGGAACATTGGAGATCTGACACTGCAAATGAAAAAGGCCTCAGTAATATGACTGTTTTGGAAAAAAGCGTAAGTCATTCAGAGATAAAAGCACCATATATACAAAAGATTGGAGCTTGTAGCTCTTTACATTGTGCTGTTTGTGCCTTGGCAAGAGCAGCTCGTTCATTACTGGGTCCCAGATTTCATGAGATAGGTAGGCAGCTTAGATGTGGCCCAGAGAAGAGCAGTACAAATAAGTTTAGAAAACATTAAGTTTGAGGAATAGTTTAGAAAAGACTAAGACTCAGTGATGGGTAATGTAGTACCTAGTGTTTGATACGTAAAAGGTGCTGTGAGGAAGATCGGTTATTCTTTTCCACTCTGACAGAACAAGAAAAACAAATCACATTTTTACCTAAAAAGATATTTGTGAAAGATTTTTTTTTTTTAATTCCTTGTTATAAAAATAATGAAGAGTGAAACAGGCAACCAAAGACTATTGGAAAACCTTCAATAAATGTTTTCATAAACTGGTTGGAGACACATTTATAAGGATGAACTCGGTATTTCTCACTTGTCTATGTTCAGAAAGAAATTATGTGGTCTCTTGAAGGATATTCTAAGTCTGTTTGCAAATGGCTTTGGCAAAATTCTTTTAAATTATTTTTCCCATCTCTGATTGCTACAAGAAAATCCTAGACTGAATTATCTTTCTTTTATAGAAGTGATCCCTTGTTGTTAATCTCTTTGTAACAAGCAATTTATTTACCAAGACAAATGCTCATAAAGAACCTGAACAAACCAGAGAAAGCCTTGAAACCATTTTGAAACAAATACAGCTGTATGTCTAGATCTAATTTTAGGAACTCGGTGTCTCAGGTGGTATGGAAAACCACAAGTGATTTTTTTTTTTCCATCACCACCTGGATAGATGTTTATAACACATTAAAATGTCAGGGCAATTCTTCATTCTTCAGTTGCTAGCTAAAATATTGCAATGCTTTTTGCATAGGGCTATTCATACAGGTAATTCAGAAACTTCAGCTGGTGAAGCACACTCTTTTGTGTTTGGTCACAGAAATAAAATAATGTTTTCTATATTTCCCCCACCTTCCCTGCTCTGCCCACTCTCTTCTGTTATCATTTACCATGCAATCTGATATGGTGGCTTTACTCTATTAAGTATAAATGTTTATGTTCTCATCTATTTCAAATATTTTGTTTTTCCATGCACTTCTGGTGCAACTCTGGAGCTGAAATTCTCAGTCACCAGGTTTAAGCAGGCAGGCTTGACAGATCCTATGCTTATTTGCACCAAAAAATAATAAAAAAATCACACAATATTTAGGTGTAAGTTCAGGGGTGTCCAAGTATGTTTTCAGAGGGAGACACTGACAGGTTTTCTTCCTTCCTTCCTTAAAAAAAAAAAAAAAAAAGAAAAAAAAAAGTGATTGTAGATTTTGATTTATTCCCTTTTAATATTTTTCGTTCAGAAGTCAAACATGGTTTATATAATTTTGGGGTAGAGGTAAAATTATGTGTTTATAAATCATGGAGTCCTTCATGTCTGCAAGTTTACACTCATATTCATAACTTGTCTAGTCACAGCTCTGTTGCTAGAGAAGCTGTTTACTTGTCCTTAGAGTGTGCAAAACCAGACAGAAGATTTCCAGTGCTCAGTGCTTCCGTTTCATCCAGAAATACTGTGAGAAAAGCTCTCTGCTCTTTCAACACTTCCTCTTTCACTTGGAATTGAGGAGTACAGGGAAGTGAGCAAGTTAAAAGTGAGCAAGAGAAGGGCTCTATGACAGCTGGAGAGAGGGAGAAGTATTTGAGAAGAAAATAGTACAGCCTATGGTAAGGATCAGAAAGGTACAAGGTGCTTTGGTCTCTCCTGTAGCTGTAGATGAACACTGGCGCAGTGCCTGTCCTTCAGACAGGCAAGTCGACGTCAGGTGAATGCCATCCCTTTCAGCCATCCTTACTCCCTGAAGCACGTAAGTGAGGCCCTTTCAGGATGCAGAGGTAAGGAAATAGTTGTTTAAAACTGTAAAAGCATGAAACCCACCCTGTAATATCATGTGTCTTCACTATTGGTTTGTGTTAACAGAAGAAACAAGCAGCACACCAGGCTTACTAGACTCCTCAAGCTAAAAACTGCAAGTATATGTTGGGAAAATTCAAGCAAAATGCAAAAGGTTCTCTACAAATTAACCAGATCTAGGTCACCCATCTTTTTTTTTCTTTTTTTTGGTCCCTGCAGAGATCTCAGATATTTTTTAATCTCTTTAGCCTTTTTCAAGGCCAGTTTTATACCTAGACAAATCAGAAATACTGCCAATGTAACACATACTTATTTCAAACATGGATGACAAAAGATCAGCTCTCCCAGGTTGTGCCAGACTTCATACTGCTCTTCCTGAGCATGAGCACAGGAAGAGATGAAAAGGGTTACATATGTGTCATGAGGCCATGTGACAAATAAGCAAATTGAGAAAAACAATTAATGGATGCAGGTGTCTTTGTCCTTCGTAGCAAGCTGAGCAGGGGGTGCTGAGCTGTGCCTGAGGCATGAGTCCCTGCTTAGCAAGTGAGCTCTGACTCCTCAGTTGAGCTGGTTGATTCCAATTACTGTTCCATATAGCTCACATGCCCAACACTCATCCCCTTTTTTTTTTTTCTAATTTTCTGCTTTCAGAACAGATGTGGTGTCTGCTTCCACAACCCACTCTGACTTCCAAGGACATGAACAAGGTCCACTTTCTCCACCTTCGGTCTTATGGATGGGTATCAGCTCTAAGTGTTACTGAGACCCCATCCTGTTGTTGGGGCTCACACTGATAATCCTAGCAGTGGAGAAGGAGCAGACCCTTCTTAGAATACTTTACGTCATCTCAGCTGTGCTTACCTGTATGGCTTCATGCTCATCTCTGTGGGAGGAATATCTGAGCTTAATGAACGTTAAGTCCAACATGAGAAAGAAAACTCCTTGGGTCTTTCTACTTTTCTAAGGGCAGAGCTTACCACACATGCATTACTCAGGTTAAGTATGGGTAGCAGATTTGAATTCTGTAAAAGTGGAATTCACTGCAATGAACCATCTAACAATAATAATTTTTACTCTCCCTCCCTGTCTATATTCTAAGGTAGACACCTGTGTTGCTTGTGTCCAGGTTCTTAACTCTGTTGCCTAAATCAAATAGAATCAGCTTTGTAACAGTACAGTACGTTATCTATTAGCTTAATATATAGTCTGGAAGAAGATCTAACAGCCTACTTTCATCCCTGATGGAAGAGCTGATGCATTCAGCAACCTGACTTGATTCAGACATAATTTTTGACATTATGGACAAACGAAAAATTCTAACTTTGAGAGTAGGCATACGGCTCAGAATGATGCTATGCCTCTGTTACTATTCACAGAATACTGAGGCCCACAAATAGGTACTAGGAACTATTAGCTGGGCTCTAATCAGCTAAAAATGTAATTCAAGAAGTACTGCCTTTGACAGAGAAGTTGAGGTAGTGATTAGTCCTTCAGCATTGAAGATCTCTTTTTGGCCTGTTTATGCTTCTACTTCATTGCAAAAGACATTTTCAGCTGATAGGCTTTGTTAACACTTCTATGATAAAATAATAGAGTGCAATGAGTTACAGAGCTCTAGTTCATCTGTTGCTCATCACAGGGCAAAGACCAATGCCACCCATTAGACTCACTGACAAAGGGGCTCTCTCAGCTTCACTGGAGTCAATGACGAGGCCACCAGCAGCTGTGTCAGTGTCATCAAAGAGACCTCAGACTGTTCTTTGGCTCTGGAGCTGAGTAAGAGGGCCCAGCTTGTGCCTTCCCTGC
>NW_010311332.1:110875-112127 GCF_000700745.2 Antrostomus carolinensis | reverse complement strand
AGGAAGTATCTCGTGGCACATGAGGTCCCTGGGCTGGGACCTGTGCCTGTACCTTGCCAGTGAGAACCAGCATAGCCTGAAGTTATGGTCAGGACTGCACAAACAGTTGTGTGGTTTGGGAGATCCTGGACTAGACATTAGAATCATAGAATGGTTGGAGCTGGAAGGAACCGTTAAAGGTCATCTAGTCCAACCCCCCTGCAATGGGCTAGGACATCTTCAATTAGATCAGGTTGCTCAGAGCCCCATCCAACCTGACCTTGAGTGCTTCCAGGGATGGGGCATCTATAAACCTTGACTTTGTGCTCTGGACCTTTTTTTATTTACTAATAAAGACATAGCTGGTGAGAGCTGCATCAGAACCAAACACTGGAGTAGTTTCCCAGGGAAACACAAAGCATGTGATAAACATTTCTCTTCAAGCAATAAGTTAACAGAATTGCATCTCTCCAACAGTACTAAAATGTCGCTCCTATTTCTGCTGGCCTCCAGAGACAACATAGCACTGGGCTTAGAATTAATATCTGTTCTTCTACCAAAATAATGCAAGGACGAAATTTGAAAATACTGAGCTTGCACAACTGTTAAAATAACATAATTTTGTTTGCAAGTTTTTTAAAAATATGAATTTAAAACTTTTTATATAGATAACAACAGTAACTAATGACACATGTTTTAAATTCAAGTGTATCCATTTTTAAGGCTGGCAGCTTAACTGTAACTTCAGAATCAAGTAAGTCTGTAGAACTAGTTCAGAAAGAATTAAAAAAAAAAAGAAATATCAGAGAAGATGCACATTATAAGAACAAGCTGGACAGCACAGCTGAGAGTTAGTAACAGAAAATGGTAATATCAGAACAAACCAGTTGAGGCATTGATTGGATGGTCTGGATTTTAAGAAACCAGAGCAAGTATAAAGTGAGACAAGACCTTTCAAATTCTGCATAACCTCAGATGTTAGTGCTGAAGTATTTTTGTTGTGTCACCAGAGTCACAGAAGCTGCACTCTCAGATGATGGATTGATAATTATATTTGTGCCAGGAAGCTATACTTTTTAATAACTTTACAGATCCTCTAATTTTTCAAAAAAACTATTCATGCTTATTATGGAAGTGATTGAGGACAACCAGGAGCTGGGCCAGACTGTGGTAGTCACCCTGCCAGGAGAGAGTTTGTAGGCTGAAGAAAGTTACCTGAGAAAAAACTAACATGAAGAGCCATCCTCGTCCGCATGTGATGATGAGAAGCAGT
>NW_010311332.1:93951-110843 GCF_000700745.2 Antrostomus carolinensis | reverse complement strand
AGGAATGTTCCCTCATTAACATAGTGATTAACAAGGCCTACACAGCCAGTGTTGTGCCTATGAGAGTCCGTGAGCACAGCACGCAGAGGACAACCAGAAACCATGAGGACAAGAATGAGTTGTGAACCCTTTCTTCTTGCCTGCCTCCCCCTCACTCCTGGCTGGAGGGAGAAGGACTTTTCCAGTTGTGATCCATAGCCTGAGCTTCTCTCTCAAATGTAAGGACCTTACATTGCTGCTTTTGAGGAAATGAGCTGGCCTTGCTTTTTTCTTTCAGTATGATTGAGAAGGTGGAATGAGTATAGATGGTATGACTATGCAGTACAGTAATGGCTAGAGTACCTGATGAAATGTGAAAATCCTGGGATTCAGTAGTTTTTTTCAGTTCAGGAGTTTTAACCTGTACATCCTACACATCCCAGAAAGTGAACTAAAACCTTACTGTAGGTGAATAATACTCTCTGTCCCCACTGTTGAAACTGGGCTTTACACTAAAAGGAGGAGGTCCTTCTATAGCTGGAGTTGGCTTTCATGGCAGTTTGTGAGGATTTCCACCAGCTGCATGGGCATTGCATGTGCTAAACCCAAGGCAATCACATCCCACAGCTGTTTGCCTGCTTGAACTTCTGGATCCTGGGGCTGGGTGCAAGAGCAGAGTCAAGTGACCAGTTCTCTTAAAACAGAAGTGCTTTGGAGCATGACCAACAGAAAAACTTTCAGGCAGATGGGAAACTTTAAAATATTTTTTTTTAAAAAACAGCAAATGCTTAACTAAAATACATCAAACTGATGGGAATTGTTCCAGCACTGGAATGTTTTCCTGGATTAGGGCCTCCAATATTTTACAGGCAAGATCTCAGTACTTCAGACAAATTATCCCCTAAAAGTGAGTAATCAACAATCACTATAGACAATCTATTATTCTAATAAAATCTTTATTTGAATTAATGTGAAATAAAAAAATACATTGGACTGTGTACAGTGTTATTTTTAAGCAAGTGAAATGGGGAAATGATGGTCCATGGTACAAAAGAAAATGCAAATAGGTACTGAGACAATTCCTGCAATTTCTGGCTTATGAAGTTTTTTCAAAGACTGAGGAATGAATAACTACTCAAATGGATACTGTAAATCACTATTTGTTATTGGTGATTCTAACAAATAGAGGAACTACAGTAGAGGTCTTATGTCTGGTCTAAGAGTCAGGAAAATGTACTCTCGGTAAATCAGAATATGATAACAATCCCTAAAGGGGAAGTGGTCACTTCTTATAAATCACCAGATTTTTAGCTTCCTTTTTACAATCGCCTCCTTCTAGCAATCTTACCAGTGCAGAATAGAAGTGTGATTTCCTGTGATCTGCTTTTTCTTTTTTTTCTCTCCAGAATGTATTGACCACAACTGCTTAATGTTCTTGTTTTATTTTAATTGCTGATGCTGGAGCAAAAAATAAAACACACACATTCAGCTTCTTCTATGACACATATAATGGCACTGGGAATATTTATGAAGCAGAGTCATCCTTTGGCTCCAAACACCAAAAGAATATTTATTTAGCCTTTGGGCACAATATAATCTAAAGAGGGGCAAGTGAGATTTCAAAGGTAAGACTTCTCTCTCTCCTACACTCCTGCTTCTAATTAACGGAATCTCAACGTGGAAGTCCCTTTCATTTCCTTTCCCCTCCTTTTCCTGTGAATCTGAGAGCACTGAACGCTGCACCAGCACTCAAGAAGAAGCTGTTTGTCATCAGCCTCTGCAGAACTCTGACATTGTGTCTAGTAACATTGGCATTTTTATCACACTTGGCAAATTGCTCCTGTCACCACTGGATGCTGTTCACCTTCATTTTAGTGTGTTCTTTCCACTCAGCTCTAAATAAACAAACGAGCAATTTTGTCTTGTCTACTTTTCTTGTTAAGACACAAATACCCCAATTACACATTGATACAAATGCCTGGGACACCTTTTCAAACATACCTCTATTTATCACAGGGATTATCACATTTCCAAGAAGGATTTTTTTCCCAAATTTGTGGCAGAAAGTTTGGTCTATTTGGCTTTACTGATCTAAAACATTTACTGAAACAGCAAGTCAGGAAGTTCTTTATCGCATGTCATTTAGGTCTGGGTTTGCTTGTAGTTTTCCAGTGTAATCAATAAATAAGGAGGTAAGATCTACAGAAAAGCTCCAAAAGTAATGGAAACATTTGTCATGGGTGGGCTAAATAGCATGCTCTAAGTAACTGCCCGAGTTCTCTCTACCTTCTTCCCATCAATATTTCCTTAGGTGGTACTTCCTGCTGTGACACACCAATTCGTTTCAGAACACGTAGATCAAAGCCCATTTTATACAGTTTAGTGAAGATACAGCTGATAAACACTTGCTTGTGATTTTTTTCACTTGTGAGAGAGGAGGAAAAAGATCTCCCACAGTTCATGGAGGAAAAAATAATGGGGAGCGTGTACTCAAGTGTTCCTGTGTAGCAGAGGTTTGCACACTGGCTCAACTGGATGCTGCCTGAAAGGTCACAGGCTATGTGTCTCTGAGTCCTACCAGCACAGCTAAACCGGTGCACCTCGGACTTGTTCTTGCTTTTGGCTTCTTATTCTTGCTGTCCAGCTTCTAACTCCGAATGCTGCTTTCAAGTCCTGATTGCTTGTAAAAAGCATCCTATCATAGAGATAGGCAGTCACAGAGCTTGCACACAAAAGATGACACTGGAAACAAATATATAACAAAGATTTTGGAAAAAAAAATTATTTTAACAATGGTTTTAAGACTTCTCTTAAAATGTGAACTCGGTCTTTTCTGAACCTCAAGAAAATTTGATTGAACTCTCCTCTTCTACACCTATCCTGTAACTCACAAGATATCCTTTTCTGCCCTTACATTTTCTGTTGTTGATCAGAAGCAGAAGTAAAATACTGATGCACTGAAATAAGTATTACTTTGAAACTTTTTTCCAGATCTTGATACAAATAAGGAAGTACCAGAAATTTCATTTGAAAGACAACTATTGCAAAATTTCTAACACAATTTTGCAGACCAAGGACATCAAAATGCAGAAGTTACAGATGAAGAGTTATTGTTTGGGTTCTTATTCTAGCACAGGGCTTGGGAAAATATCTAATCCTAAACAGTGTATTCTAAGGTTTAAGGTTTTGGAAGTTCAACATAATGCCCCCAAGATTTTCCAAACTGCAAATTCAAGTTATTGCCTGCTTCTGAAAGATAGTATCTCTCTCTCAGATAACTTTGGGTGGCTATCTGTCGTCTTCCTAATATGAGAATATTTGGAGTAATTGCTATTTATGCTACTGTAATAACTGTGAAAACCGATTCAAACTGTGAATTATATTTTGCACTCTCCATCACTATGCTGACAGCTAAGAAAGAGAAGATAGTAAACAAGTTGGCAATTTTAAACCTGTTTAACATATTGCTGCTACCATTTCTGTTAACTATACAAAAAGATATTTATACTCAAGTGCCAATGAGCAACTCTGTGGATTTTTACATGCTCTCTCTGTGGATTTCTGCAAAAAAGCTGCTAACACAAATTGCTTTTATCCTAACAGGTGTAAAATATCATAATGTACCTAGCATACTGTGTAGCAAAACTGGCAAAAAAATTGCTGTCCACATGGCAGATATTAGTGCCTGCATTATGTAAGAACTTTATGTAAGATAAAGTAAAATTTGATACCTAACACTGTGAAGATGTTGTAAGTAATTATTGCAGTGTTTACAGTGACATCTTGTTCATTGTTTCTTAACTCAAGTGAGTAATGTCCTCTTCTTTTTTATTCCAAAATGCACACAAATTTTTACCATTGTTTGAATTGAATAACTCTGAGAAGTAATACAATGCCAGTTGCTGGGTGACCTAAAGCCTGCCTTTAGAACACCAGTGGCTAATTCCACATCAGACATGGCAGGACTCTAGAGCTATAGCCTGAACACACTGCGGCATGCCAGTGTGATTTCAGTGCTGGGATGGACAGTAAGCTCCTCCGAGGCATCAACAGCTTCAGAAAGGTTAGTTTTCATGTGCTGGTGTAATGATTCTTGAATTAGGTGTTTCATGGCAAAGACCCAGTTAGGTAAGGAGGGAATGATGACACAACCTACAGCTCTATGCAACGAGTGTTTCCTGACAGATTCTGTTTTCATATGCCAAAAATGTCGTCCCTGGTATCCTTTCATGACTACTGTATATTATTAGCTTCTGATCATAGCAACAGTGAGCCAAATGTTTCAATGACATGAGAAAAAACAGAAGCCTGTGAAGAAGTCCCATTGTATGAGGCAAAACAGAGAACAAACTAAAGACTCCTCCAGAAAGGAGGGAATGCAGCAAGAAATCACTCCTAAGTGTGGTGGTTTCACTCCTTTGGCTTTTGAACACAGCAGCTCTCTCACTCTTCCCTGCTGCCCAGGGAGCACAGGAGAGACTTGGCAGGGTAAAAGTAAGAAAACTTGTGTATTGAGATAAAAACCATTTACTAATTGAAATAAAATAATAATGATAATGACAGTAATAACAGAATATATGTATGAATGATACAGTGCAATTGCTCACCAATCACTGACCGATACCCAGCCTGTGCCAGCTAGTGATCCTGGAGCTGAGACAGTCCCCAAACTGAAACCCCAGAAGAGGGAGTCTGAGTGATCCCCAAGAGAATACCCCCCTGTTTTCCGGTCAGCCCTGGTTAATCTACTGAACGTGGTGTGATATGATATGGAATATCTCATTGGCATATCCAAATGCCAGTTTTGGGTTTTGCTATTTACTATGCTTCTCCTGTCCCAGTCCTCTCCATCTCTGAACTACCCAAACACAATTACTTTGGGCTCCATGCAGCAACTGATAAAATTAGTACTTTATCAACGTTCTTCTCATAACAAACCTCACAGTGAAACTAAACCACAGCTGTTCTAGCTAGTAAGGAGAAAATTTAACACTGTCCTAGGTTAAATTTAGTTTATCTTTCAGCCTGAGTTGCTGAAAACTTGTTTATGTTGTTGGTACCAGACAATGGGTGAAAAAAAATTGTTTGGCTTATCTACTTTATGTATCTGTTTCTGTTTCCTCACTAAGTCTTCTACTCAAACAGCAGTGTAGGCAAGGAGAGAGATCACATTTTGTTAGCCCTGGCTTTGACAGACTTGGAGCTGAAGATAAAGCTAAAATGGTACATGTCACCAGTTAAAGATTGCTGGGAATGAGGTAGAGTGTTTCTGTCTTTCACCTCATCTGGGATGTAAAATGAGGAACAGATTTAGACACAATCACCTCCTTATCCCATTCTTACTTGAGTACAGTTGTGGATCTGTGCCTTTCAGCTACTCCATTAAAGGTGTGCTTTTGATGATAGCCAGCACTGCTTGGCAAATGAGCAGCAGTATATTGATATTGGTACTATATATAGACCATTATACTTTCCATATACAAGGAGCAAAGCAGATGTTTTCAGCTTAGTCACTGTATTTCCCCTAATACTATGGGAGAAATAAAACATTTGACTGTTAGAAAGTGTTTATTCTCAGGTTTGAGCACCTTACAGATGTCTTCAGGTGATTAATTTCTTATATAAAAATGTAATACACAGAGGCAGAATCTAGCTATGTAGTCATTGTCCATGAAACACAGGGCATTTTGTACTCTAGATTTTAAAAATTAGAATATAAGGAAGTATTTTTATAAACAAGAAAGACAGCAGGTTTTTTATTGGTTCTTTAGTTTCATAAATTAAACTAATAGCTATTACACATTGTATTTTCAAGTCATTAAGTCATTTAGCTTTTGGACCTCTCAGATGTGAAATATGATTTTTATGTATATAATTTTATTGAAGTGGAAGTCAAGAGATGGGTGATATTATTAATTTTACTGACAATAAAATCTCATACAAGAGGTATTAGTACTTGCTGAATTACCCAAGAAAGTTTACAGGATACTTTTTTGCTCCCATCCCAGTTTAGTAAACAAACCTGCTTTCATCTTGAGGTAGAGTGTGTGTGGGGGGGTGTTGGGATGTGTAAACAGAGAGAAAGAAAATGTTCTGAAGAGTCATGTCTTTAAGTCACTGCAGTGTACTTTGTAACAGCAGAAAGCGATTGCTGCAAGCAACTCTTGCAAAAGCTTTTAATAGACACTTCGTTGGGTAAGAAAGAAAACGAGGTTTAGAATGTCATCTATGGTAATCAATAATCTACACTTTTAGTCTTTTGCTCATGTTTTGGATGAAACATCAGGCATGATTTTTTATGATGCTCTGGTTCTTTCACAGGGTTAGAGGAATTAGCTCTCGAGTCCTGGGCAAATTCCAGTTGGCACAGCACATACTGGCACGGTACTGTTAAATTGGCATATTATTTCTTCTTCATACTCTGTTCTGCACTTCTATGAAATGCTGTTCCAGAGGTTTCATTGCTAAGTGATATTATCCCTCTGATATAGAGTTTATAAATCAATTTGTAAAATGTGGTGAGTGCCTGGATCTTCTGCGGATTGGAAGCGATCTATAAATAATGACTCTCATTATTAATAACTTTTTAATTTCACAGCCAGCACTGTCACATTGCTAAATTAATTACTTTTATAGCCTATTAGTTTGCAGTACCACATCTGAGCACGTAAATCATCCAAATCTGCTGGATGAGCTTTCTCTCTGGACAGTAAATGTACATGGGGCAGAGCAGTAACAGCAACATTAACAGTGGCAAGACACTGTGGAGTGAGTTGCAGAGCCCTTGAGCACGGGACTGGCCTGCATTTATTGAGGTGAATAACAATTTTTCCACTGACTTTACAGCTTTGATCAGATTTAGTGGCTGCCGGAAAAAGTCCCCAGTGCTGATTTTTATTAGTCTTAGCTCACAGGATACAGGTCTTTCTTTTTTTTTGCAGAAGTTGCTGCACTTGATAGTACTAACCAATGTCTTCTTATTACCTGAACTATAATTTTAAGAGGACAGTATTATGATGACTGAAAAAAAAAAAATATTTGAGGAAACTGGATACTTTGGGATACCTGATGAAACCTCTCACAGGGGCAGATCGAGTTTAGCTATCCAGAAAGTGGAGATAACTTGTTTAGAAAATAATGAGGCAAAAAAGTTAGTTTCTAATGAGCTGGTGGCAACAAAAAAAAAAAATTCCTGTGTGCATATCCCTAACATGCAGCCATGTAAAACTGCGAGCTTTTTCATTCACCTCTTTCATTAGCAGTAGTTAAATGATCCCCTGTCATAAAATACAGGGTTAAATCTACGACTCAAAATGTTAGCGCAAAAAAACAAAAAAAGTTTTAATTCTGTCTTTTAATCTGAGGATAAGATATAATAAAATGCAGTAGTTAGCTATGCCATGCCATGAGATTATATTCTTTTTTTTTAGTAATTTAGATTACATATTTTCAATGAGATAAACTTATTAGTCAGACATGTAAATAAAATGTGGGGAATGATCTGATGGAGGTCTGATCTCTCAGGTTGTGCAGACTTACATTAAATGATCTCTGTCTCCCACAGATTAGCACTGACGTTCCCAGGAAATATGTGTGTTAAGAAGGAACTGAGTGAAGGCTGTTAGTTTTTTGGGGAAAAGGACTAAGAGAATTCTTTTAAGAAAATGTGATATGAGAGAAGCTTAGAGACACAAGTGAAAGGAATTTTTTGAAAGATACTGAGAGCAGTATACTTTAGCAACCTAGGTACAGGAATTAGTAAAATGCAAAAACATGATCCATGGATACAATGCCATTGTTCGGAATAGGGAATAGAAAATTAGACAGACAGTGATATCATCACTAGGAACAAATCTCTGACGCTCCAAGATCTGGGTCAGAATTACTGTGTGTAATCATAGCTACAGATTGTTAAATATTAAAAAACCACCCAAACCATTCAATAGACAATGTTGCAGCATTCCCTTCCCATTAAATTTATACATATATATATGTGTGTGTGTGCATATATATATGCATATATGCATACTCGGAAGTCTGACAAGCCTGAAAAAATGTGTCACTCTCTGGTCTTAAGTATCTGTTTTCTTTTTGCATTTTCCTGAGACACAGCACTTCTTACTGCAGTATGAATTACACTGGCTGCAAGCTATTACCCATAAAACATCATTTTAGTTACCAATTATGTCTAATTTCTAGCATCTTTTGCTTCACAGAACTTTCTTTATTACAATTTGTTGATAACAACTAATAAAATTAGAAGACCACCTACATTGCAACCATGCCTTTCAGCACAACAGCTTTCCAAGAAATGCATTCACTAATTTATGAACACTAAATAATAGCCTATTGTATCTGCTTGAACACTCCCATTTGTTCTCTAACAAAGCACCTATTTTCAACATATGGTTCTCAGTATGGTCTTTTTCAACTTAAGCATTTTTGGAAGAGAAATCATCCACAAAGAAGATAGATGGTCGCAAAAAAATAAGTCCTTTCTCTGGTAAAAAAAGCCCAATTCTCTGGGAGCAATCTGTATTCTGTATAGCTGTATTAACTCTAAAGGAAGCAGCTTATAAAAGATATGGTCAATTTTTAATTTATAAAAATATAATGCAATAGTTTCTATTTTATTATTTTCTTCTTCTGTTGGTGGTTACTACTTGCCACTAACCACAGTCCGAGAAATTTTATCAATATTAAGTTTTGGAGCAGAGTTCATAGGTCCCTAAGAGAACCAGACTGATCTTAATAGGATATCGTCCAATAAATGGGGAAATGTTTTATCCTCTTTTTAGTGAGTTATTGTTTTTCTCTTGACATACTTCAAGACTGAAGTCTGTCAAGTCTTTCAAGTAAAATCTGTAAATCCAGTCTTGATAAAACTGCTGTTCTAATGTATTGTGAGGCAAACTCTTACAGCAATTCTCACTGCTGGTTTTGAACCTGAGGCTCCCAGTTCAATAGAGCGTGGTTATATTCCTGGAGCACGAGGCTGGAAGCAGTCAGCGCCAGCATGAAGTTGTTGCTAATTATTTTAATCGTCAGTAAAAAGCATCATAAAGATGAATTTTGAAGTGAGACATTCATAATATTTGGGTTTATATTGCTGAAATATTTTCAAGAAGGACTCAATTAAAGAGGGCTTTTTATTACTCTGAACAAAGTGAAATATTCCCCAAAACATTCAGAAGTTATGGAATCTGTGTTTATGTTAAATTATGTAACAAAACACAGACAATGCTGGGAAAGGGAGCTTCAGCAATCTTTCAGGCCTCCCATACCACGTGGTACAGCCCTGAGGCAGCTCCGGGCAGCAGTAAATAAATGAGAGTCCTTGTCAGAAAGAGTTTATAATCTGTGGGCCTTCTCCAGAGCTGAGCAAACACAATCAGAACATCACCAGGAGCTCAAAAGGGTCAGTGAGAGAGCGTCAGTCTCAAATTTTCTGAATTAGAACTGAATGAATGATTCATTTTTTCCTCCCTTTTGGTTCAGTGGCAGTTAAAAGAAGAAAGGAAAGTAGCTTCATGCAGGTTTCTGCTACTCTCTGCTTGCATGGGCAGGAGAAATTGTGAACTATTTTTACAGTTGGTAAAATCCGTTCTGTCAAGTGTTATCCAAAATAGAAGGAAAGTAGGTTAAAAATAACTCCTGGTCAAATGAGCAAAACTGAGGGAAATTTTTAAAAGATATTTTGAATTTTAAAAAAGTATTTATCTCATACAAGTGTTGGAATGGAATATTTTAGCTTTTGGGGAAAATTTTGTTGCCTATTTCCCCCACCTCCAACATGTGCGAGTCAGGTAATTTATCAAAATGGGCACAATCACAAAACTTTCTAGCATCTCTGTATCTGATGCTTGCATTGAAGGAATTTTACTTGTAACTGTCAATTAACTGTTTTTTTAAGAAACTGAATGGCCTCCAAATTACTGATCTAAAATGCTTCTCCTCTTATTTCCTCCTTTGTTTTTGGAATTGTTTTTCACAATTTGAGTGTCTATCTCTTTCCTCCTATCTACTTTTTGGTGTCAGAGAACCAGTTTGTGACTCACACCCTGTTCCTTTTTCTGCGGCCAGCTTTTGCCTCGTCTGATATATTTGCTGCCTTTACTATTTCCTGTGTTCTTGTTGTTTTGGTCTCAGCCCTCTTACATTTGTCATCTTAGCCATCCTTGACCTACAATCATTGTTCTCACTTGCTCTCTCATGAAGACTTGCAGCTCTCAGTTTTCCTGCTTTTCTTGTGCCCTTCCTCCCCAGCATCTCTGTTGCTCCAGGCCTCAACATTTCATCTGGGGGACCTGAAAGATGGTTGAAGCAAGGTGATGTTTGGCCCCCAGGATCCATCCTACCTCCTCTCTTTTGGGCTTTGTTAAGAGAATTTACACATCACTGTTAGTGCTGCTAGTGTCAGAAGTGCGTCTCCAATATTTCTTAGGGCATTATTTGTGAGAGGTGTGTGGGAGACATGAAGAGAAGCTGTCAATTTAACACCCTGATCTGACACCCTGATTTTTCTTGCAAGAAACACTCGGCATCACTGTCTGACGTCACTCCAGAGTTGTTTCTGACTGTGATTTGCTTGCTGAATTCTGTTCAATTTTGGACAAGTTGATGTTTCCCATGTATTCCATGAATACAAGAATATATCTTCGTTTCAGCATTTGGTATGGAAAATCCCACTGGATGCTCTGCATAATCAGTATTAACAGTACTCTCTGGTTTATTTACTTCTATACAAATTATATTAAGCCTCATAAGAGCAGATGACTTTAAACTGAAGTGCTGCAGTTGCTGTACTGCAAGAGGATTAAAGCACTTTAATGTCAGACTATTGTCCATACTCTGTGCTGTAATGAGTGGATTTTATTACAGATCTCAATATGGCTGGACTGGTGAGTTTATGAGATCATTCTAGATACTTAATGACAGTGTGTCACTAACCTCATGCCCTCTTTTTGACTAAATAAATATCAATGTTTGATGTCAGCCTAGCAAGTGTAAGCTTTTCAACCTCATAAAATTTTGAGAGACTAAGGTGAAAAATAAGCTGTCGTGACTGTAAACAAGTAACATTTAAAGTGCAATTGCTGATTCTTTAGCAAAGAAGCCAGGTGCACATTAGATCTGATTTCTGATTAAAAGGAAAATACTGGGAAGATGCTTGGATATATTATTTTAATAATTTCAGTCTCTTGGTTCACAAATGTAACAAAGTTGTTGTGTTTTTAAGAAAAAGAGAAAAGAGAGACTGTTTCTTCATCTGTCTACCTGAAAAGACGTATTTGACCTTTGCCAGGCCAGCTTCTCTGTGCCTAGGAGAAGTGAAAATACCGCTGTCTGCCCTCAGGTATTTTTCTGAGGTTTCAATCTGGTCTGTTCCCACCAGCTGGGAAGCAAATCTAGGAGAGAAGAGTGAAATGGTGCAGACGATGGAGTGTCCATGGCTGCATGGCTACTAATGTGAATACCCAGAAAAACAACAGGAAAAGCCACTGCAAGAGAGGCTTTTTAAGTTCAAGTACCATCTCCCTTTTCTAGTCACCACTTGTCCAGCTAAACATCACTTATCACCTTACCAGTCATGTTTCTGCTATTATCATGAGGAACCTGATATTGCACCCCGAAGGCAAATAGGACTCTCTTGCATCAGTTTCAAAGGGAACATGTTTGGACATTTTGATTCCTCTACATAGACACAGGCACAAATGCTTACAGATGTGCTTAGAGATATCTTTGCTTTATGTGCCAGTGCTGACTCTGGCCCTGAGTCTGTATTATCACCTCATATAGTTAATAACCTTCTCTTGGAGCTCACAAAAGCCAACTGTGGTTGTCTTAAAAAGTATGGTCTTTCCCACTTAACTATTGACCAAAGTGATCTATTGCAATGTGTGACTGCTGGAGAAGACATTTAACAGAGCTAAACTTTTTGGTCCTACTCTCCATACAACCCTCACAATATTATCTTTCCAACGTATATATAAAGCCACTAGAGTATTTTAACATTTTACCTCTAGCTTGAGCCAGTATTAAATGAAATATGCCTTGGCCAGCACAGAGCCAACAGGAAAAAGGTCAGTTTACACTTAAAAAAAGAGTTGGAAAGTAACATTTTTGAAACTGGTCTTTGTAACACGAACACATCAAACACATTTCACAACATTAAAACTGCTATCACTGGAAAACGTTAGCTTAACAGATGTGTTTATTTAGGTGATTTTCAACTTAGTCTGTGAATATCGGTTGCAAGTCTAAGAAGAATGGTACAGATAGTATTTTAATTCTGTTTATCTTATCTTGACATTTCTCATATCTAATTACTGGTGAATCAAATGAGATCAGACTAAAGCACACAAGAAAAACTAGACTCACAGTAAAATCCTTGGCTATATTTTTTTTCTGTTCATTTTGAATACTTAAACACCTCAGGGCAATGCTTAAGTACTTTAAACAACAGCTTGCACCTATGACATACAGAAACCCCCGAGCCCTCCTAAATTACTCCAACACCAGATTACAGGCACTGCTCACTCAGACCGAGGAGCCAGGTTTCTTTGCTTCACCATCCAGTGGGTAATATCAGATTATATGTCCCGCTTTTCGGTATTGTTCAGCTACCAAAATTGCAGCTATCTGTCTGTAACATATTTCCACTATCTTGGGGAAAAAACCCAAACCATGCTTCCTAGAAGTCCTAAGAAACCTCCAGACCAAACAGGTTAAGCAGTATGGAACCTTCAGCAGCATCTCAGACAGACTGATACCATGCTGGTAAGAGTGCTAGCTGTATTGCATTTGAACGACTGTTAGAGTCTGTTTTTCAGTCTATGAGTAAAATCATATGACAAAAACGGATGTGGATACAAATATGTATGGAAAGTGCAGATTTGAAAAGGATTCTCAGTTATTTCCATTGTAAGGTCAGAGTAAGATACAGGAAAACTATTGATTTGGTTTAGTTTTAGTATTTGTTAATAGGCAATATCAGACAATATATTTATCTTTTATTTTATTTTTTATTTAAAATAAATATGGGTGGATAAATTGGTGGTAAAAGGCTGATGTGCTTACAAAACTAAAATTTGGTTAAGGAGGGCACTTAGCCTTGAAATCAGCAGATTGTGACTTCAATGGGCTTTTGGTCTGTTGGGTCTACTTATGACACGGGCTGGCTTAATGCTGGCGTACAACCTAGCACTCTTAAGGGCCCTGCATTTTTTTTTTTTCCTAGTATCTGGGATTTCTATATTTGTTCTTTGATGTTCTTGCCTTTCTGGTGATTAACATTTGCCCAAATTTCATTTTTTTAAAAAAATCCTAAGGGGGGGGGAAAAAAATCTTGCCTGAGGTCCCGTTTTGTGCAGTGGGGATCAGGGCTCATGAAAGGCTATTTCATGACAATACGCTCTTTTTTGCAGGCCAGTGGCTCAATTGTTAAGGGCTTTCATAAGCCTCCATTCACCCATCCCATCCCCTCATAACCGGAGTTGTTTCAATGCAAAAAGCTGTGAGGAGCAATGAGTGTTACTCAGTTTGTAGATCTGGAATACGGGAAGCCTCCATCCTGATATAAACCGCTATAGTCATTATTTGTGTCTAGTATTTCAGTGGTGTATACTCTCTGAATGAGGCATTTTTGGTAACTGACATTTCATGGCTGTTGTGGCTCGGAGCTGTAAACCCTGGACTTTGAGTTAATAAGATGTGTGAAGGGACTGTGAGGAGCCTTCATAAGCATTTCCCAATAATGTTTGGAGCCGTAGCCAGAGAAGCAGCTAATTTAATTTTCCTTGTTCAAGTATGCTAAGATAGGGGATTATTCTTAAATGTAATTGTCCCCTGGGGAAATGAGAAGAAAAACCCAGGGATGGAGTTACATGAATCCCCTCCCCAGAAACTATTTCTATGGTGTGTGTGTGTATTACTGTTCTCTGTCTATTTTTTACAGTGTGTGTCTGCAGCTGAATTGTGTGCAGTTTGCCTTTATCATTGATTGTCATCACAGGCCTAGAGCAAAGCAACCACAGAGGAAGTGGAATAAGACACAAACAGGGCAAAAAATTGCTATAAACATATATTAGTTCCTCCAAGTGCCTGGAAGAAAAGTAGTACATACTCATCACACTCTACCCTTATTATATCCCCATCTTTTGAAGCCAGGCATTTTACTGTAGAGAGTGTAGTTAATGAGGATAATTACCATAGGTTTTAATTATTTGGAAGCCAAAGCTAAGTTAGTAACCCTAGAGTTAAAACAAAAAAACTGTGTAAGAACTGAAAGTCTTTGTGCAGCCCAGTTTGTCATACAGCTTTAGTTTAGTGGTTTTTTTTATAGCTCTACACTTTGTCTCCATCCTGTTAAATGCTAGTCTGCCTTGGTGCTCTCAAACTATGCTTTAGAGGAGTTGTAATTTGATAAAGAATATGCTGCATGCTAAAACTTAAAACTGGGTTGTATAGGCTCCAACCCAATGTGGGTTTCTTCTTCCTATTTTCTTCCCAAAAAGTGGTGGAAAAATTTCCATGTATCAGTTTTTCAAGTCATGAAAGAGTAAACATTAAAAAATAAAAACAAAGAAAGAAAGAATAGGTTCAACAAGCCCAAACATTCTTTCTCAAGTAGAAAATCCCTCCCAGATAAAAATGTTTAGAGATTTTTAGTGTAAACCAACACTAGACAGCGTGTATCATCTGAACTAATCTGAAAAGTCATCTGAAAACTAGCTTTGATTCTCAAATATGAGCTAATATGCAAGTTATAAGGCAAAGCATTTCAGTATTGGTTTATTTCAAAGCAAGTGTAAAAGCTTTTGCTGAAGCAGAGGCTCAAGAAAGTACCGTAGTAGAGTATCTCTCTGTATGCTAGAGAAAAGGATGAGGCAGAATTCCTGTGAGCTATAAAAAGTCCCCAAATAACTACAGAGACATCAAAATGTCATCAGGTTGTTACGCTTCAAATTATAAACAGGTGATCCAGTGATGTGATGCAAAAAGAGCCTAAGTCCCTGAATTTCAGACCAAGAGTGTCTTCATTATTGACTACTAATTATGTTGAACTGTGGACAACTTTTGAATTAAACTTGTGCTGAACCCTGTCTGCTCTGAAACTTCTAAGGTCATTAATCAGATACTCCACAAACATAATTTTACCAAAAAAACCCTTGTTTTTGCTTTTGGACTTTCTTTTCTTTCTTTTTTTTTTTTCTTTTAATTTTTTCCAGCCCATCTGCAGGAGTGTGGCTCTTTTCCGGCTCAGCTGCTGCACTAACTAGAGCTGAAGGTGAAAACACATTCTCTGTGGACTGCCATGCAAAGGAGCTGCCTAAACCCTACAGTGCAGCAGTCCTTCTTTTAGAAGATTCTGGAGAAGTCGAGCTGCTGTGGAGACGGCCCCCTTTTTGGGTCATCTGTGGGGCTGGATGTGAGACCTTGCAATGAAGAAAATAGCAGCCTTCATCATTTACATTCAGCCACTCCATTTGTATCATCAGAAATCCCTTTTTGTGTTCTGCCTACAAGAGCAGAAGTACCTAAATTATAGCACTTGAAACTTGCACTCGAGCTGTTTCTGAGCAGTTCATCACAGGGAAAAGCCTTGTGTTCCTGGAAGCAGGGCTGGGGGAGGAAGCAAGCCTAAAAGGCATCTAAAACACAGTTCCAAAACTGCGCTGGGATGCAGACACTTGCTCAGTGGGCTGTGGAGGACACCTGGAGAACCACTTTCACTTCTTGCTAATTAATTTCCCCCAGAGTTCCCCCATTTTGAGCTTTTTGAAGTATGTAGTATGAGTCCAGGAGCTTTTAGCCTTTCAGCCTTGTGAATATTTTTGGTACAAGTTGCAGCCCTGGGACAGCTGACCATGCTGGCGCTAGACAGCTGTGAATGCAGATACTTCCCAACAGTGGACAAATGGGAGAAGATTTGCTGTGGAGTTGTACAGACTTTAGGTCTAATCTCACTGCCTCTGAAATTATTTTGTGAGAGGACTTAAAGATTGGTTTCCCCTACCAAAGCTGTCAGGTATGCTGCTGTTTGGTGATAATTCAGAAGAGTTCAAAACTACAGGAGTTACTAGAAAGTGTGGCTAGGGATTTATGAACTCTAGATTTGTAGCTTAGATGGCTTCTATGGGTCACAGGAAATTTTCAAGGAGAGATGAAATAAATTCTTCCACCTTCCTTCCTCCTCCCTTTACCTCAGTAACCTGACAGCTGAAACTTTCACATCATTACAGGTTTGTCCTCTGCAGGAGGCAGAGTCAGACTGGCAAGGTTTCTCTGGAGACTGATGTTTTCATTTCTGACTTCCACACGTGCAGAGGCAGCACCCTGAGGCCAAAGATAAGGGAGTTTTCATTCATGTGTTTCTTGGAGTATGGATCTGAAAAGTTTTCAGTGAGCCACCATGTAATGAGGTTGCAGTACAACTATTCTAAGAATCAAGAAGACAACGTATAAAGAAGGGGAAAACAGTGCAGGTACATGGGAAAAACTAATATTTTGCAGTACACCACATGATGTTTGGAGGGACTATTGCAAAGATGCTGTGACCAATTGTGTTGGGTTTGTGTGTGTGTGGAGATGCCGTTCTTTTGGTAGTGGGGGAAAGGTCACCTTGTGAGAGCGAAAAGCTCCCCTGGCTCCAAGGCGGAGACCCCCCCAGCCTAGGCTGGGCCAATGAGCACTAGAGAAACACCTCTGCAAATCCATATTTGTGAGGGGAAGGACTGTCCTGAAAAGAAGAAGGTGTGGTACCTGGAAGAGAGGTCATTGACCTAACAAAAGACAAATATCGGCCTAAACAAAGGACAGACAGACAGAGAGAGCTTAGTTGCTGGAGGGAAAGACAAAGACCCACATCTAGTTCACCTGATGGAGTGGGAGAAGGCAAAGGAGGTTCAGCA
>NW_010311332.1:84708-93939 GCF_000700745.2 Antrostomus carolinensis | reverse complement strand
AAGTTAAGTTCAGCAGTGGAACAGAGACCCAAGTGTAGAGCATGGAGGACTCCACACTGGAGCAGAGAAGTTGAGCCTGAGGACAAGTGTGAATGGAATTGGGACCCCAAGGGTCACTCTCTGCCAGAGCGGGGGTGAACCACCAGAGTGGGGAGTGAGTCTGCAGCCCATGGATGTCCCCATGCCAGAGCCAGGAGCTGGGCCCAAAGAGGTCTGTGACTCCATGGGAAGCTTGCTCTGAAACATCTTGTTCCTGGACTTTCATGCCTGGAAGAGTGGCAATAGAAAACTGACTGAACCCCCATTCCCTGCCCCCTGTGCTGCTGGGGGGAAGGAAGAGAAATGGGGAGCACAGTGATTTGAGCCCGGGGGGGGAAGGTACAGACATCAGGAACAAAGTGATTTGAGCCTGGGAAGAAGGGGTGGGTGGGGGAAGGTGCTGTAAGGTGTGGTTGTTATGTCTAGTCAGATGATTTGCAATGAATTAAATTGATTTTTCTTCCCCAAGTTTGAGTCTGTTTTGCTCATGACCATAACTGGTGAGTGAGCTGTCCCTGTCCTTCATTCCTAATCGTGTGCCCCCTTTGTTGTGTCTCCCATCCCATCTCACCAGGTGCAGGGAGTGAACGCAGGGACCACATAATCCCACTGTGGGTCAAACCACCACACAAATACAGGAGTTTCTGAGCCCTAGAATATAGTGTAGGATAGTCTAAATGATGTTTTCACAGTTAAGTTGTGGAGTTAGGAGGCCTGACTTCTCAGTTGGGCTATGTCAGAGTCTTGGAGTCTTGCCTGATGTTGGAAAACCCATGTAGGTCAGTATTTTCCTTCAGAATTTTAATTCCATCAGTTTTTTTGTATGCCTGTTCCTGTAGTCACAAAGGCTATTTATTTCCTTTCTTGTTTAGAAGGGGACAACATATACACTCTATCTGACACATTGCAATTTCTAGAGTCTTGATATGTCTTAAGAATCCATATCAAGAAGTTCATTACTGAAGGCTCAAACTGAGAAGTCCTTGTAGAAAATAATGATTCTTGTCTTTCAAAGTGAGATACTGCCTGTCTTACATAATCATCATGAGGATTAATTCAGTCATCTTTTAGCTGCTTTGGAAATCTCAAAAGGACTAATAATAATTAATCATTTTTGAAACTCTGCCATACATTTAAACATTATGTTTGACAATTTCACATAAAGTATGATTAATCAATTAGAAATTTTGTACATATGCATGACACTACATGAATAGTCCTCTGATCTTTCTCCAACACACTTGTAGACACAGAATTCTGTGCAGAAGTTGGAAAAAAAGGGAATTTTCTTTTCATTCAGCTCCCCCTTATGAACAGTTTCAAAAAGAAATAGCTTTGCATTCACTAATAAAAGAAAAAAAAAAAAAAGGAAATCTGTCTGTCTATCAGGAAATCTGATATATCAATGTGCTACACTTGCTAAATATCCTTTTCAGTGAAATGGATTAAGAGAATTTATAGAAAAATGAAAGTGAAAATGTGGGATAATAAACTACATGCTTTAAATAGAAGATAGGATTATACTTACTGCTCTAGAAAGAAAAGATGTTCTTTGTACTGTGGAAGAAAAAAGCAGTTCCATACATGCTTCAAACCTTTATTCTGGACCTTAGTTTCTCTCAGTTTAATGTTGATACTTGTCCATGAGATGTCAATGAACAGAGCTTACACTTCAGTCTTTGGAATGTAGATAAAACTTCAGCTGGTGTCAGTGACATTCACAACTGTGTACCAGTGGGCATAAACGGGATATGAAAGACTCTTGTATGAATTATTAATCATAATCTACAAGTAAGATCCTAGATGAGAAAAGATCCACAAACAAGAAGCATTCAAAATGGTTCTGGATCCAAGATCTACCCAAGGGGATTTTGATCTAGTAAGCTAAAGTCTAGACCTTAAAAAACAAAAAAAAAAAATCCCTTCTATTGTGAGTCTTCTTTACCCATTTCATTTTGGCACAGATGAAGGTGCAAGAGCTAACCACTCACTCATCTGATACTAATTTTTGTATAATAGCTCAAGATGGCAGACCAAAGACCAGCTAAAAGAGAAAGGAATGTAATCTGTTGACAAACACTTTGGTTAACATATGCAAAGTGTATGCTTATGCATGGCAGTTTAGCAACCTCAGTGGTCAATTCAAGGGAGAAAAAGAAACAGGGGTGAAAATAATCACACTGACGCCTGCTTGTCTGATATTTTTGGCATATTGCAGAACATGAACCACAGTAAAATTTGGCAAAGGATTCTGATTTTCAATGAAATCACCTATTTTGTAATATACTCTCCCCTATCTTATTATTCTTTGGCATGTAACACACTTGGAGATTAGAAGGTCAGATTAAAATATTCATTAGTCACCTAAAAATGGTTAAGGCATTTGACAAGGAAGAAATCAAATCACAAAAATCCCATCCAGGGCAGGCTGTGAAAGGCTGCACTTGGTGCCGAACGTAGGACTGGTCAGACCTATGTTTAGAAACCTATGATAAGTTCTAAACACAGTTTGATGAAAACCTGATGCAAGTCTCTCCTTTCCCTGTCATCCCCTGACATTAAACTGTGAAGTTGCCTGTGATGTCAGTTCTGAATTATTCCCTCTTGATTGCTGACTCAAAAGCTGGATGTTAATAGAGAACCGAGATTTTCAAGGTTCATCAGAGAAGGCATTAAAAATCTGAAAAATATGTATAACTCTGACTGGAGTATGCTTGCACAGCTTTTCCATCCTCTGTTAACTATTCTTTAACAATAATTTTGCAAGGAGTTTTTTTTTTCCAAGGGCTGATTTATTTTTGTTCTTGTCTTTTTGCTCTGTCTATGGAAAGGGACTATTGGCACAAACACAGAAATTCTTTTTTGTTTTGTGGTTAAGTGAGTTTGAGTGGTTAAGAGAAATTTCATGTGGAAAAGAAACTGGCCACTCTACATTAACAAGAAAGTTTAAAAGGAATGTTAAAACTACTTTAGGGAATTTAGGACTATTTGAAAGATTCAGAGGAATAAGTCAACTGAAACTGTGTGATTTTGTTCTTGAATTGGCTCAGGCAATAATTGCAAAAATCACGAAAATCACAAGTATCACTGCAAAACAATCTCCTGGACCTGCAGACGCGTGTGCTTAGCTTCAATTCAATGGACTATGTATTTGATTAAAGTTTTAGCCCTTTGTAATTACAGTGGGTTCCTGACCAGATCCAGGCTGACAGTCCAGGTTTGACTTCTTCAAACAACCAAAGGGTGCCTTTGTCTCAAGCTGGGTCCCAGGGCAATTCTCTTACTTGAGAACGTGATGCTTTTACAATTGCTACTTTCCCTTTCTACCCAGGTTTTTTCTTGTCCTATTATTGTCTGAACATTCTTCCCCTGTTCAGAGAAAAGTGACTTATCTATCCCAATTTTTTCTGTCCTAGCTTTTTTTTTCCCCACTAGTAAAAAAAATCAATCTATCTGCATAGTAACTATTCCAATAAGCAAGTCAGCATTCAGCATTTGTAATTATTACAGGGTAGTTCCAAATCTGTTCATGTTCAAATCACGCTTTTCAGTTTTGGCATGCTTTCTTAATGCTGGAAGCATTTCACAGATATTAGCTGGTTATACTTTCCAAGAAATCTGGTGCAGTTAAAATAGTAGAGTTTCCATTCAAAATAAACTTTTATACTTTTTTTCCCCCCTCTGTTATTAGAAGAGGTGACACTCTGTGGAAGTTCAAATACAGATGTGATGTAATTTTGAATGAAAGTTTCCTCATTACAACTTCTCAAAGTTGTTTGGAGACTATTGCACATGCTGTGATAGGGCAGTGATAAAGGAGAAAATATATTGGAATAAAACTCAGAATGAGGAATCAGTCTTTGAAGGAACATGCAGTGTTGAATGAGTTGGGGAAGAGAAGAAACAGAGAGATGCAAAGAAAACTACCAACTGGGAAATGTAATGCTGCATGAACTATGAGAATGAAGCCAAATCTAGTGAATTGTAACAGGATGAGAAAAAAGAACAGGAAAAATATTCAAATACTTGAAAACAAACAGTAATCCAATTATGCACAAAAAATGTAGAGGAGAAATACAGAGCTAGAACAGAAGATGTCAAACAGACTTTAGAGAGTAACAGGAGCAGAACATGAATGGAGAGAAGTAGGAGGGAGTAAATTAAAACCAATGCACACAATCAGTTTAGAATTCAACTGTCTATCTGGTATTTATGGGAAAGCATCCATAAAGCTCATGGAATAGATAGAATCCCATAGGGCTATTATATTTCTTGGTGCTTGCATTAGTATTGTACATCTGCCCAGCAAAGTACAATAGTTTCAAAGAGAAGGAAATTGTTTGAGCGATCCTTTACTGATTTTCAGCATGGTGAGAAAGAGAGGCCAAACGTGGAACATTTCCATCTTCCTTTCTCCCCAGACTCTGCGTGCAAGCAAGATCCAAACCTCCCTGGATAATGTTGGTAGAAGGAAACAAAACTTGACAAGCTTTTTTGTAAATGCTACATTATCCTTGTTTTCCCATTATGCGGCTAACCCAAACTGAAACCTCATTTAACATCTTGAACATTTCATAACATAAATTTGAATTCCATCTCATGATGGAAGTAAAATTTAGGTACAATCTTTTGAGGTCATCTTTGATTAAGGGCAAGGTATTTCTTCACTATCTGTGGTAGAGAAAAGTCTGCACTGTTGATACTGCCCATCCAGCACAAATTTCAGTCCTTTGCATGTTGAAACACTGCTTTTGGCAAGAGTGCCCAAACGTGAGGTCAAGCCCCCTGGGCCAGGCTGAATAGGCACCTTTGTAGTCTCTGTGGGAGCAGAAGTGGAGTGAGGGCTCCCAAATTTTCCTATGCCTGAGCTTTCTGCCTCATTTACCACCTGGTCCACTCCAGGTCCATGCCACTGTGTGAGTCAACATATGGGTAGTGCTTATGACCAGAGAGCTTGAGTCTGAGCCATGCTCTGGTTTGACACCAGGAGGTATCCAAAGATGTCCTCCATCCCTGGAACTTTACATTTACTGAATGAAGCCATATGCACTTTGACTGTGAGGTCAAATGAGGCAATGCTGAGTCAAAGCTATTGTAAAAAAGATGGTGGGATAAAGTTATCTGCTGGTGGAAATCTACTCAAACCAAAAATTACATCAACTGGAAATTGAACTCAGGCTTTCAGTCTATTTCAGTCAGCTGCTGCAGACCTGAACCTTGGAGAGAGAGCAAGAGAGAGAAAAAACCCAAGGTTCTCAACTCCTGTCAAAACTCGTTCTTTCTTAGGGACTAAATGTAAAGCTTAATGGAGTCAACAGAAATCTTTCAGTTAATATCAAGCACCTCTGGGTCAGAAAAGCACCCAAATGTTCATTTACAGACTAAAGAAAAATTCAAGTTAATGATGTGCTGATGGTGTAAACTTGGCCTCTTCCCCTTCCACCGCTGTCAGGGCAGGCTGCCTTTAGTAGCTACTTTATTTGCTACTTCAAAAGAGTAATAGTATTGCACCTATTGAGCCAGAATGTAATGGTTATTTCCATCATAACTGCCATACAACACTTGCAAAGGCTCCAGTTTTAATAGCTACTCTTTTTTTGGTATTAAAGTGTAGTGGCTTTTCAAGAAGATACACACAAATAGAGTTTTTTGTAAAAAGACTGACACATCATACCAGTATTGTGTTCGACCCAGAAATGCAACAGCTTCTCTGAGATTTTTCAGGACTCTGTTGTTGGATCTTTGAATCTTATTGTGTCGAAACTCTGTGTAGACAAACTCATTCTACTAGATTTCAGGCTACCATTTGAAGTGTCCTGAGTGAGGGAAATGGGAGAGTATTATAGCACAATAATTTCCAGATATATTTTTAGTTTATGTGTCTGGATCTTTATTATTCACAGCTATAAATGAAGGATATTGTTGAAATAAGCCATGAATGTCTGAAACCCATGCTAACTTCAACATCAGTTAAGAAATAACTCTGCCACTTAAAACCTTAATGGTTGCAATTCAAGAGAATCCAAACTATACACTTGCATTCAGAGTATTATCAACTTTAGACATCATCAGTAGCTTTTCTTTTTGCTTTTGTGTTTTAATTTTATTGAATAAGCATAAGTGTAAAGAGATTGCACTGAATGATAAAATTAAGATAAAATATTTTAAGAATTACAAACATTTTACAGCATATTAACAATGAATCATACAGAATTCCAAAACTAAATGATGTGATAATTTGCTCATAAACTGCGAGAGCAAAACCAAAGATGCCCACTGCCACAGCAAGCCACAGGCTCTCCTGTTCTTCTGAAATGACTTCAGAAAAACAATGTTGCTGGAGCTGTGGTTGCTGGAGCACTCTACACCCACTGATGGCTCAAATGCAACATTCTCATGCATCCAGCACCAAAATGGAACTTCTTTAAATGAAGCAGACCGAAGACCTGGAAAAATCTTTCCACACTCAAGTCCAGTTGCAGATTTTAATATCATAGGCTAAAATTTCTAACTTTCTTGCCAAGAATGTATTTATAAGCTGCAAAACATGCACTGAAAATCAATGCCAGATCATGGGCAGCTGGACTATTTTCAATGAAGAACAATGTTTAAGCCATCATTTACATCATAAACAAACCATGGCGGAAAATGTGTGCAGTCTTTCAATTTAGTCAAAAGGGGAATCTAAAACTTTCCTTTGCAATCAGCTTGTTAGCTTACAGCCAGTTCATCTTGGGAGCTTCTGCAAAGAAAAGGGTCTTTGGTGCACAGATCAGCCCTTGTCCAAGCAAGAAAAAAGAAAGAAAGAAAGAAAGAAAGAAAGAAAGAAAGAAAGAAAGAAAGAAAGAAAGAAAGAAAGAAAGAAAGAAAGAAAGAAAGAAAGAAAGAAAGAAAGAAAGAAAGAAAGAAAGAAAGAAAGAAAGAAAGAAAGAAAGAAAGAAAGAAAGAAAGAAAGAAAGAAAGAAAGAAAGAAAGAAAGAAAGAAAGAAAGAAAGAAAGAAAGAAAGAAAGAAAGAAAGAAAGAAAGAAAGAAAGAAAGAAAGAAAGAAAGAAAGAAAGAAAGAAAGAAAGAAAGAAAGAAAGAAAGAAAGAAAGAAAGAAAGAAAGAAAGAAAGAAAGAAAGAAAGAAAGAAAGAAAGAAAGAAAGAAAGAAAGAAAGAAAGAAAGAAAGAAAGAAAGAAAGAAAGAAAGAAAGAAAGAAAGAAAGAAAGAAAGAAAGAAAGAAAGAAAGAAAGAAAGAAAGAAAGAAAGAAAGAAAGAAAGAAAGAAAGAAAGAAAGAAAGAAAGAAAGAAAGAAAGAAAGAAAGAAAGAAAGAAAGAAAGAAAGAAAGAAAGAAAGAAAGAAAGAAAGAAAGAAAGAAAGAAAGAAAGAAAGAAAGAAAGAAAGAAAGAAAGAAAGAAAGAAAGAAAGAAAGAAAGAAAGAAAGAAAGAAAGAAAGAAAGAAAGAAAGAAAGAAAGAAAGAAAGAAAGAAAGAAAGAAAGAAAGAAAGAAAGAAAGAAAGAAAGAAAGAAAGAAAGAAAGAAAGAAAGAAAGAAAGAAAGAAAGAAAGAAAGAAAGAAAGAAAGAAAGAAAGAAAGAAAGAAAGAAAGAAAGAAAGAAAGAAAGAAAGAAAGAAAGAAAGAAAGAAAGAAAGAGAGAAAGAGAGAAAGAGAGAAAGAGAGAAAGAGAGAGAGAAAGAAAGAAAAAGAAAGAAAGAAAGAAAGAAAGAAAGAAAGAAAGAAAGAAAGAAAGAAAGAAAGAAAGAAAGAAAGAAAGAGTGCTACCATGCTGTCTTTTATATAATTGTATCCTGTTTCTAAGCCATTTATCTGCTGGGTTTGTTCGTTAAAGATCTGACTTAAGACGTGTTGGATTCATTGGATTTGCTGCTCACCTCCAAGGCTGCTGGAGCATGCCCTGGGCATCTTTTGTGCAGAGCACTGCTAATGACAAGAAGGGAAAGCAAAGGTGCTAGCAATGCTGTGACTGCTTGTGTTAGAGAAGAACAAAAAGAGGAATATGCAGTCTGTGCAGCTTTACTGAAAACTACCAAAGCCGCTGTTTCAATTACAATCTGGGCCAGATTCATGGTCTTTTGAATCACACTTTCTTATCACTTTTTTCTTACTGGCAGTTTAAAGTCCCACATTAGATTACCTTATGATTCTTGTGTTGAGAAAATAAACTGTGTATTTGGAAATGCTTTTTGCTTGGTATGTCTGGCAAAAGGGACTGAGTGACTAGTTTGCTTCATCATAGATATGCTGAAGTCTTAAAAATCCAGGGACAGGTAGACAGTGGGCTTTCATTTCCTTTAATTGTTGTGGCAGTTTTCTGCAAGGCTGCTTTGAAACATGTTGGCACAAATGATATGGCAGAAATGTTTCCATTTTTTATATGCTGGACTTAGTCCTTGTCAGTACAAACTACTGGTGGAGTTTTTACTCACTGGAAGCCAGCACTTGCTTAACTTTCCTGATTAAAGTAAAAAGTTCACTTCAATACCAAGTGCCTGGCTGGATCAGGGCCTGGCAGAGGATTGTCTGAGAGTCCTCTGCTGAGTTACACCTGTGTGCCCTACTGGTTACAGGTGACATAAAGGAGAAATCATAATTGCCCCGGGGAGACTCCAGCTGGCACAGGTAGCTGGCATAAACAATCTCATAAATAAAAAGTGGCCTTGTCTGGCAGCTATGTTGAAGGCAGAGATAGCTGAGGGATGGTACTGTGCCATGCTATTCCACACCATGTCATACCATGCCACGCCATGCCATGATGCTCACCTCTCCAGAAGCTCAGGAATGTCTGACACATGTTATGACAGTCTCTCGAGCTTTATCACACAGCAGATGTGGGTTAGCATTAAGATTTTTTTTAATCTATTTGATTTTTTTGCCTATTTGGGGGGTTTTTGGTCAGATTTCTAAGCTTTTTGTCTTCAGTGAGGAAGGAAAGGTTAACTTTTAATCTCTTAATGTTAGTTGACAGGACCACATGGCAATATCTTTTTTTTTTTTTTTTTTTTTTTAATTCCCTTGGTATGGGCAGGGAGCAGAACCACTAAATCAGGACTAACTCCAGTTTCTTCTCTTCTGTATGGTCTAGTAATTCACTCTGATGATGCCGATCTTTGGAGGTTCTCTGGAGATTGTAGTGTGGAGACTGAATTGCCAGAGAGCACAGGATTGGTGTGAATGAAGAGCAGAGAGGT
>NW_010311332.1:0-84678 GCF_000700745.2 Antrostomus carolinensis | reverse complement strand
AGTTATGTCTGGTCAGAGAAGGCTCTATATCTGTATGGCCAGTATAGCTGTTATTTAATCAGTGGTAAGCAAAATGTCTGGAACATAACAATGAAGGAAAATTATCGGCATTGAGAATCCAGGAGGCCATGTTCAGAGACTAAGGCACCCGAAATAGCTTATTATAAGCTTCTTTCCAGCCTGCATTGCTGAGTCTTTGGTGTAACAGCAATCTAGGTCCCTATGAAAACTTCAGTCACTTTCTCCATATCTCCCCATCATGTGCTAGGTGTAGGTGAAAATGACAGTGAAAGAGTAAAATGCACCAGTGCAGAGCCCTGTGGGCTGTGGTATTGACATGCTTTTATCAGCAACTCAATCTGGTAAAGAGTTCCTGAAAGTCTCTGCATTATGAGAAGGAATTAAGTTCTGCAGCAGAGATGAGTGTTCTGTCTAAATCTAGAAAAGGAGGAGGGAAAAAAAAATCTGAGCTGCTTCTCTGCATAGAATGTTTCCCTTCATGCCTTCAAATCAACAGCTAACATAAAGAATATACAAGCATACTAATAATATATTGCCACTTCAGCTTTAGAATGAAAGAACCTTTATTTTGAGTAATTGAAGGTTTGTCTGGCCCACAATGTTTTGCAGAATGAAAAAGAAAAATTGGGAAAGAATCACCTTTGTTAAACATTTTAACTGAAAATTGGTGCAGAAAGAATCACATCTTTACATATGAGTTCCTGCTAGAGACAAATTTAGTGGAGCAGTATCATGACAGCTTCCCAGGCCTACTGAGGTGAGAAAGAGGGAGCTTCAGGTGCCTTTGATAGGAACTGTGAATGGTCTCTCCCTGGCCAAATGAGGGGAGAGACAATTCTTTAGCAGAAGCACAGCGCCTGGCAGCAACCGGAATGAATGCATGTGGAAACCTCACCCAGGGCTGCTTTCTCATTTATTTACTTACCTGTTGCCACTACATCTTCCTGAACTCCCTGAAACATCAGTTCACTGGATCCTCTAGAGCTCCAGTCATCATGTTTGATACAGCTACACAACAGCAGGGACTCAAAGGAAAGATTTTTGTGTACAGACACTGTTTATCGAGCAATTCACAGGTAAATATGTCCCTTACAGAAGTTATTTTATAAAGTGTGTAAGTAAAGTAAGTAAACTCATGCAAGACCTGATATTTTGGGAGTGATATTTGTTGCTCAAGGATAACTGCTTGGGATCCCAAATTGGAAAAAAGGTTATTCTAAAGAGGAGGAGGAATATGTGTGGTGATAAAACAAACTGGAAAGAATCCCATGTTAAATATAGATGTACAAATATTGTTCAAGAGAGAGAGATTCTTTTGACTTATTAGGCTGTTTTAACTTCTTTGAATAATTTCCTTAATATGCCAGAATGATTCACAAACATTTCCAAAGTGTCTGACATTCTGCTTGTGACTGGCATTTTAATGAAGATTTTTGCTCACGTACATGTAAATTCACACATAATTACACACACGTAAATTGGTTTTAGGTGCCAATGTTAGAAATATATAGAACTGTATGATGTCTAGTTGGTAGTTTATGTCACTCAAAAAAACATAAAAAATACTTTTCTTCACGGAAAATATCATTAAATCTATAGATGTTGAGTGTGACACTTAAAATAGATGGTACAGTTCTTTTATTCTTCAAAATCAGTTTTTTAAAAAAAACATAAAATGCTTTGTGATAGTGCAGCACCTTTTTCAATTTGTAGTATTGTATTAAAGCATTTGAATTTGAGTCTGGGTGGCATCACAAGCATTTGTTTCCCATTGATTTCAAGTTTTAAATGCAAAAACCTTTTGAAAAATCTTCCCGTAGCAAGTGCCTAAAAGAATGGTTTGAAAGAGCCCGATGTCAAGCTAGAATCAAAACAAATCTGAGGAAGCAAAACAGTGAGAGCAGAAAAAAACCCCATTACCATTGCAAGGCAGTTTAGGTATAGTCATATTTATCTGTGCATTTGCAATGCCAGAGTTCATCCTGTTTATGTTAATCCTGCATCGGGCTTGAACTCCCAGCATCTGGACTGTCAATAGACTGGACAATAGTCTATTGTTGTTACTAGAATGTTCCCCACTGCCCACCTCAGTGAACCAATCAGCATTTCCCTTCATCTCATCAACTCAACACACCAGAAATTACTGCCTGACTGATTATTTCTTGTTGGACTTCTCACCCTGAGGCCCGCCAAGGAAGTTGTAACAGGGACTGTGCATGTAACACCTGAAGCAAAGCACAGTGTCACCTCCATTCTCCTATGCATCTGCCTCCCTGAGCATTTTCTTTTCTTCAAAGAAAATTAGCTTCCAATTATTTCATAATTTGGACATATCGCAGGCCATGCCAAGGTAAATGAAAGCTTGCCAGCAAAGTTTGTGATTCATCTCTCTCTGCATCAGCAGCACATGAACTCTCTTTTTGTTTGACTGGAAACCCTCTGGATTAAGCAGATGTGGTTTAGCAGTGCCTTGTACTAACAGCTCAGTGCCAGTAACTGACTCCATCTTCTAGCTTTGTCTCATCTTCATAAAGAGCTGATTATTATCATGCCACCAGTCTCCTGGGAACAGCACTTCTTGTGTGCAGTTACCAAGGGTGCGTGAAAGCAGTTGAGGGGAAGAGAGAATGCTAATAAAAGCATCAAAAGTACCTGGCACCTATAGCTGAAGGTGCTGCTATTCTAAACAGAAAAGCACAAAAGTTCTGCTGGCCGCAATACCCAGTGGTGCTTACGAAACACCTTTTCCTACTGTTGTTGAATCAGCTGGTCATCTGAACAGAAGTTGCTGCAGGTTAACAGTTTATATCTCACTACAGTAAAGAGTAACTTTACACAACTGAGGAATCCCTGTCCTCTAACCTCCTATTTGTACATTTGGTATCAAACTCATGGTACCACATTTCCAGATCAAACTGCTATAAAATCTCATCTGCTCAGCTTTCAAATGCACGTGCTTTTAAATGTTACCCAGTAACTAGCAACTGCTATATCAAGGTCTGAAACTTGTGACTGATTGATAAAATTATTCAGCATTGAGTAATAATTCATGCAAATCCTCTTTGTATCTCAGTAAAATGCAGCTATAGTTAATAACCTGATTGGTGAAAATCCTGTGAGCCCAGAGTCAGTGCTGACTGCTCCCAGCCCTGCTAAGGCAGGGAGGGCTCTGTGCAGGAGGAACCTACTTACCCACTTCCTGCAGCTGGAGCCATTTTCCTGCTGGCAGGCGGTTGACTACCAAAATGCATCTATCTTATAGGCAGCCGTCCCGTTGTACTGGTTGCATTTGACTTGTTAGACCACGGAATTGATAAGTAATCAGCTATTTGCTGCAGCCCTGATGGGGATAGCCCTCAGAGAGAAGTCTGCCCTCTGAAGAGCAGAGCTGTGTAGGCTGGCGCTTGCTTTGGCATGCCCCTGAAAATGAGGAGCAGACTTGATTCTTGCTGTGCAAACTTGTCAGTGACAGCATAAAATCTGAGTAAAATATTTATCTGCTAGATTCAGTGCATGCTTGTCAGCATGAATTTTAAAAAAACCAAAACAAACAGAACTTGTAGTAACATATCTGAAAGGAGGAGACATTTTGTCTACTCCTCATTCACCTGGAATATGCTGCCCTTTCATATTTGTCACTACTTTAAAAAATATTTCCTTTCATATATGTCAGTGAACTTTGGAACAAATCACATTTCTTCTCTTTTGTCATTGTGAGGAGGTTGTAAATAATGATGCTTACCAGAATGAATGTATTCGAACATTTTATTTCTTTGAAAGGTGCAGTGGATACAGCAAGTGCCTATGCTGGGCTGTTTGACAGTCCGGGTCTTGGTGGCTAACAAAACTTGAACTTAGAGAAGCCAGTCATGGTAGGTCCTAAGAAATACTTAGTTGCAAAGAAAGTACCCAATGCATTATTTTGAGGATTTCACTAGGCGAAAAGGGGGCCCACAATCAGCTTAGTTGTCAGCTCAACGGAGTGTGTTTGAAGGGTTTACAGATCATCCAAAAATGAATATAAATTCACAGAGCTTACAGGGTGGGAAAAGACTGGGAGATTCTGAACTATCTGTTCAGCAAGCACCAAGGCATCCATCTTCAGGACAGGGCTGTATCATAAGGCTCTAAGTGCAGTAAGGCAAAATACGAAGAGGGAGCAGGAAAGGAGATTCAGATTAGCAGGTGCAATTGTTTGCATCAGAAGACTTCATCTGGCCCACTTTTTGTTGTCTTCAGTCTGTTTTTATATATCTATTTATTCTGCAACTGCAAACAAAAAAACCCTTATCAGTATTTTTTCTTAGTTAGGACAGAAGATTACTAAAAGTATAATTTTAGCATACTATTTTTCCTTCCAAGGAGTTCAATGTGCTCTATCTTTTTTGAGCTTTTAATAAAATGAAAAACCATAAAAACTCTAGCAATTATATTAAATTGTTTCTATCACTATCACAAATGTAATAGGTCAAAGAATGCTAAAGCATGATCATTTTATTCAAGCTGTATCACATAGCATTTCATAGATGTAATTGTCCCTTTCTACCAACCTTAACTGATCTCCTCTCTTGCTCTCCAGGTGTCTGGCTGTGGTCTTCATGTTATCTCTTCACCTTTGTTCCAGTGGCTCCTGCAGTGAAGGCAGTCTGTGATGCTGGAGATGCTGTTGGCACTGAGTGCTGGGATAATGTGATGAGTGCAGTGCAAAGCACTTAACCAGACACCTTGTGAGGACACCACCTGCTTTGCAGTCTACACTGGTAGTGTGAGAGATTTTGGGTGATCCTGACTGATGTGAGCAAGCTCCTGTTTGGTATTTGTCTGAGGTTCTCATTTCACACCCTTTTATTCTAATGCAAGACTAATGCATGGGGCTCCCAGCGCAGACTCCCACCTCACATCAAACCGGGGCACTGACCTGTGCTCAGAGCAAAGACTGTTTCTGGGGAGGATTGTTTTTAACCTGGATCAATTCAATGGTTGAAGAGCTATACAGACAGTACTTCCCTGGCACAGAGGGTGATGCAGAAGCAGGCTGATGAGGCCAAGAGCTGCCCAACCTGCTTCTGCAGCAGCTTGTGAATTTTGCCTTTGATAGTCACCTGACACCATTTCAATCCGCTGCACTAAGCAGATGGCAATATGGGGAAAGATACACTGTGTTAGTCTTCAAAGGGTGTCACTGAACTGACCCTATACAAGCGTCTAAAACTTCCCTGATGTCCTTCAGGCTGAAAGGCCAGGCTGGGCTACTCTGAGCACAGTAGTCTTTGGATAAAAGCCCAAAAGTAAAAAAAACCAAAACCAAAACAAAAAATCAAAGCTTGGAAACTCTCTCAATGTCTTTCAGTTAGCACTATAACCACTCTCCTTCATTGTGAGCAGTTTTACAGGTACTGCTGAAGTGTTCATACGGCCTTGTTTCCTACTTTAAAAGGAAGCGTGAAGTAGGGACAAGAAGCTGAGGCAGCCATAGTTAAGCAACTGTGGTTTCTTCAGGACCGTCTCTTTTCTCTGCGGCCATCACACACGATTACTTTTGGAAGGAAAATTAGGTTGGTATTTGTTACAGCATTTTGGAGTGAGGTGTCTGCTGAATACCTATTAGAAATATGCAGTAAAAAAAAAATCCAGTGAAGGAACTACAGTTATAGTAGGAGTCTGTCAGCCAGGCCAAAGCACTTACAGATTGTAGCCCAAATGGTCTCAGCTTTTAAAAAGGTATATTAATTTTCAGTCCCTTAAGACAGATTATCAGTTGTGCTCAGTTACTCAAAGTCCCTTTGTCAGTAACTTTGAAAATCAACTGTCTGTCAGTTAGGTTCCAGAATTCATGTCACGTCTTTAAAATTAAGTTTTTTGCAGTTTAAGGAAATACTTACACTTCTAGAGAGTGTTGGGAAAATAAAGTCATTAACATTGTGGTATCTTGACAACCACATATCTGTAGAAAAGGGAGAGGAAGAAAACATCAACTCTGCTCAGTGGTTGTTTTGGTGGCTTGTAAGGTCCAGGTAAACACAATCCAAAACCAATAAAAAGCTGTAACAAAGGCTATGTTTTTTTTTTTCTTTCAAAGTAAAAAAATAAGCTGGAATTTTCAACAGAATTGAGAAGAGAGTTATTTTTGAAAACTGGGCAGGTCTGTAGTCAGCATAATATGTGGCAGATAAATGAAATCCTTTCTCTTGGAATTCACTCAGGGTCCCAAACTCTTATTTTGTTTTTATCTAAAAAGAAGTCAGAGACAGAAAAGTATACAATGGTATAAAATTAAGTTATGGAAATTCACAGCAAATGTCTTTCTTGAAATAACATTTCTGAAGTAAACGGGGTTTTGTTTGCATTGGAAACATTATAAAGTTAAAAGAAAAAGACACCACGGCTTCCTTATCTGTAAAGTTCCCCTTACCAACCAATAAACATGAAAAATGGGAGAAAGAAAAAAAAAAATTAATGCCTAGAATCAGGAACTAAAAACTTAAGCCTAATTCTCCTGTTTATCAGTCTGCTCTGAGTCAGGATAGCTCAATTTACCTGCCTGGAATAATGTTTACTTTATAGGAGATAAAAAGCATGGCCTCCTTGCTTTGAATAGGCTATGCCATGATTATTTTGCAATTTAAGCTCCTTCTCTTTATATATTCAGTTTGGTGTTTCCTTTCTATCCATTATGTTTTTGTATAACAGGGAGTAATGAGAAAGACACAGACCTCACAGTCTGGCTTTCCCTTTCAATTTGAGTTCACTCAATAAGTTCTTTTCTCTCCATGGCTTTCCTGCCTCCTTCGCTAGCTCAGCACCATGTTCAAAGCATAAGCCATGCTTCATTTAGCATGGACCTTGACCTGCAGTTGGCATTTGGTCTGTGCCTGGCATTTGGTGCTTCCTTATTTTGGTTTTACTGTTGTCAAAATATTATGGCAGCAGAAGTCTTCCTCCAAGTGTAGATGCCTATAGCCAAGCTTTAAGTCATCAGCAGGTAGTAATATAGAATACAGTTCTGGCTTAGCCTGGTTGCATGGCCAAACATCATGAGGCCATTGGCTGATGACCAGAGAATCTGCTCAGCTGTGGATAGCTGGTTAGTAGCCAGGGGGGAGCTGGTTATACTCAGTACTGCCAGTTCTTGTATGCTAGTCCATAGTCACTGAAGCATAGCTGTAATCTGGGACTGGTACCTGGAAATTATAACGACAGTGGCTATGAGGAGCATAAAGAAGAGATGGTAGGGAGGAGGTGGGATCAATACACATCTTTCAGGATCAAACGGATAGCTTTCCAGGCTGATTTATCAATAAAAATATCTGGATAGCTATTTCTTAACAAAGATGAATATTAGTTTTGATACTAGCCCTAAAGTTAAGCTATAGATTTCAGACAGCCATTCCTTATGATCTTGTCTCCTGCCCAGCCCAGGGCGGCAGCATAGTGGAGACGGGACAGGATTTCCCCTGCAGTTATAAGCATTCAAGTGCCATGGAACCTGGTGGTAGTTGCTCATGCATATCAGCAAACAAAAATGAACCGAAACCATGAGTTCAAATCTCCTCAGTTCTGCACATAAAGGATCTGTAGCATAGTTTCCCAAAGGCTGGTGTTTTACATAGTCACCCTTTGTGCCTCTTGTTCACAATAGCTGCTAACTTGATGTTAGCAGAGCTGGTCTTAAGGGCACAAAACAACTTACAGTCTCACAAAGAGCTTGCTTTTCCCTTTATCAGTAAATGATATACAGCCTATGATAGCCTTTATAGGTTAGCCTGCCTCCGCCCTGCTGGCTTGTCTTCCAGGTTGAAGATGTTGACATCACCCTCCATTTGGTTGAAGTCCCATTCCTCTGGTTTTCTATTTCACCTTTAGTTCTTCCAGAGCTGATAAATGAAATTCTACTCCTTGCATCTAATAAAAAAATTCCTGGAAGCTGTCTATCCCAGCTGAATCTCATGGTAGCTTGCGTACCTGATTAGTCTCCACAGGGATCATTATAAATAAACTGAGACCTTACTCTGTTCCAAATGCTAGCTGTTCTACCTTTGAAAATCTTCTGTAGCTAGAACAAATGTTGGGAAGGAGAAGAAGAGAAAGAAATAATGGTTTTCTTTCATGCCGTAGACTTCTGAATTGCTTACCAAAAACTGACTGTAAAACCAGCACTTCTTTTTACTTGTATTTGCTACAGACTGGGATTCCTGATTTATAAGCAGTGGTTGCTTGAAGCTGTTGTGACATACAACCTAATAGCTGTCATGTATTTTTAGAAAAGATAGAAATCCTGTCTAAAGAAACAGGAGATAGTGAGGTTATTCCCCAAGATCTGGACAAGACTGATTGGAAGAAAAGAACCTCAGCTACTGTCTGAGAAGCAACGCCTTGTCTACACAGTTTGAAGGGTTGCTAATTTCTCTTTCAAAGGCCTCAAAGGTTGGCAAATGGCTGAAATTCACAGAATTATTTGCATGTTACACTATCTGCTCTGCAATTACTGGCATTTCTGAAGAACTGGCCTTCCTACTGCGGTTTTGTAGTTTGCTGCGGTCTGTACCACGCCATTTCTCTTAAGAATGGAAAAAAATAAGAAAAAGAGAAAAATAAAAACACCTGTGCATTTAAGTTACATTTAGCAACCAGCAAGCAACATAAAGACCTATTTACATACACGTAACTGAATCAGAGTCAAAACCCACATCGATTTACCTTCAAATTACTTGCTCTTATTTTTTTAAGATTATGCAAAATTTCATGTGCTTCTCTTTATATGTCTTCAAGGCAGTTCAAAAAAGGCTTCTGTTGTGTAACCTGTTGTCACTGCTAGGAAATATTTCTCACACAAACCATTTCCTTCAGAGTGTATAAGCTGAAGAGGACATAAAAACAGGGATGGATAGGAAATACTAGAGTAAAACAAGAGTATTTTGGGTGCAAAGTGTTTTAAGTCATAATTCCTGAACTCTTTATTAGTTCTTACTCTTACACCTAGTTCAAAAATTGTCAAAAAAGTCTGTTCATACAGTTAAATAAATGGGCTGCTCTGGCTTAGATTTCAAACCATAAAACACCATCAAATCTTTGGAATACTAAAGTTAGAATCAGTGGGTGAAAACTCCTGTGCAAAATCTCCTAAAACCACTGTTACAACTCAGACAGATGACTTGGTGCTACCAGAAGAGGTTAGTTCTCCTCAAATACCCTATCTGTACTTTTGATGGGAAGAAAGGACAAACTAAAAACTGAAGATAAATTGAATTGGTGTAGGCTAACCTTTTTACAGTAGATATAAACTGCATTCAGAGAAAGGTGGGAACCTTTTTCTGCAGTGAGATGAATAGAGTGCAAAGGACTATCCAACAGTTCTTGTTAAAACCTGGAATGACTTTTCCTAGTTTATACTTCATACTGGCAGCCATTCAACAAGTGAAGAATCTTGGGAAAATTTAAGAAAAACAATCAAAAGGAAAGTTCAAACGTGTTAACTTTTGAAATCTTTATGTGGGAGTATATTATTATTATTATTAAGATTTACAGATAAGCCTTATGAGTTTATGTGTCATAGGCAAGCTCCCTATTTATGCTTAAATTGTGTTGGATATGATTGCAGATCCATATTACTTGGTCAGCCTAATACCAGAATATTGCATTAACATGGCAGTGACTGAAGGACTGAAAATACACATTTAATCACTGATTCAGATTGTTAGGGATGTTTTACGTACCATCATGGCTTTGTATGTAAAATAAATAATCTCAACATTAGTGAGACTTGGAGGTAAAACCTCAGTCAGAGACTTTTGAAAGCCTAAAAATGTGTCAGTTCCACAACTAGCTATTGGAGACAATAGGAATTTGGAAGCATAGAAGCCAGGTGGCATGGAAAGCATCTTTCCAATTTTGTTTTCTTTTCTTGGGAGAGAGAGAGTAACTAGAATAGAAGGTGGGATACAAACTTTGGGATACTATTAAGATTTTTCAAAGATTTTGAAAAAGTTAGTGCAAGGAGGTTTATTCTGGATCAGAGATGGAGAGAGCCCTTCCAGGTATTGCTGGCTAGTCAGAGCATTCACCTCAGCTCTGACAGCAGCAGATGAGGGAGATGAACATGAGCCAATTGCTCATCAGTGTTCTTTCTCCAGTCTGTATGAATTATTATTAATAAAACACGAAATGCCTTCAAGAATAGTATAGCCAAGAGCCTAATGTCAAATTGAAGCTTGTTCATTCTCCTAAAAAGAGATGATTTAGAAGAAATGGCATTTTCCAGCAAGAAAACACTAAAGAACACCTCTCAGCCAGCTTTGTTTTAAACACAAAACAATCTGTGAAAATGGAACAAAAAATTATCTTAACAGAAGAACCAAAATCATAATGTCTCTTTCCAAGGCCTTCCTCAGTGAGTCTAATTCCACAGATAACTAAATTTCAGATTAGATCTATAGAACTGAAAAAATAGAAGAAAAGCATTTGGATTCCCTCAACTTTTATATTGATATTTTCCTTTGAGCATATCACTTCAACTTTGTCCCTTGTTTTGTTTTTTCTTGTTTTCCTATTTATTTTCTGGCTATAATTTCTGTCTACATAATAATCTTTTTTACGGGAACCTTTTCACTCCATCTATGCAATGCTTAATTCAGTAACCCAGATTTCATCACTAGTAACAAATAATATTTTTATATGTACGTCTTGGCAATGCTTGGTTTGAGCAGACAGTGTAAGCATAGGACTTGAACATATATGTTTACTCCTTCTTAGCCTTAACTAGTAGTTGGCCATTAGTTCTAATCTCTGCCAGTGCTGTACCTTTATTTCCTTCTCTATCATCTTCTAAGTCTTCTTACCTATGATCACTGTGAACACTATTGACTTTGTGATTAAAATCTGACACAGACATGCAAAGAAATGTTGGTTTTATCTGTGACAGGAAAAGCAACAGGGAGCACCAAGTCACAATGAGAAGTGAGGACCCATTAAAGACTGAACCCATACCAATGGTCGGGGCTCGATCATGCTCAGAGGTCAAAAAGAGATGAAGCAGCTGCCTGTTGTCATAAGCACAGTCACAGATGCTTGGCTCAAGGGAGAAGGGGCAGCAGGGGGTTGGAGCAGTCTATGTGGAGACAAATTATAGTAGATGTTCAGAAACAAGCTAGGATTTCAAATTCTGCTTGGTATGAATGAGACAAAAATGTTTTGAAAGAGATCTAGAATCCTGTAACTTGCTTTGATTCTTGCTTTTTTGTCATGTGGACACTTCTCAGCTGTCAGGTATAATTCCTTTCCCCCTAGGAGGCAGATTCTATCAACCAGCTAACCTCTTCTGTGATTTTTACACAACGCAAAAATCATACATTTATGTCAGCAGGACTGCTTTTGCAGAGCTGGGAAACCTATACGGAAGTAAAGTCAGCTGGTTTCTTTTTTATTACATAATCTTCTTCTGTTAATTTTGCTCATGAATTTCAGCCCCAGAAGTGCCAAATCCTAGCCTGAGCTATAACCATATAATTCACATGAAGTCATTAGTAATAGCCTAACTTTAAAGCCCTTCTTTAAAGGAGTTTCCAGATTTATGTTTTACATCATTTTCTTATTTAAATGCCTTTCTTATGGAGGCATTAGATCTGTGGCTCGCATTGCACTTCAAAGAAAAGGAGTAACATAAGAATGACTGTATCTTCCACTGCCTCCGAAAATGTAAAAGTAGCGTAAAGACATTATAAGACTTTTCTTCACAGGCAGTTATAAAATGTGTTTAACAAGTTTGGGCATGCATGCTCTGTGTTGTAAAACTTGGTAATGTCCTAAAAATGTATGGGAGTGTACCTTTTTTATCAGTCTCTGTATATTGGGTGGGGGGGTAGGAGGATGCTAATGGTGGGAAGGGGTCAGAAGTGGAGAAGCTTCCTCCAACCTACTCATCTTTACAGTTCTCCAGGGACATGGAGCTGTTGAGGCACCTAAAATGTATGGAATGAGGGAGTTACTCACTATAGATCTGGCAGGGAGTATGTTGGAAATTTGGGGCTTTTCTCTGGCTATAGAGTTACATGAGACACCCAGATGCCAACTTGCATTTCATTTATTTTTAGACAACAATGTATGTCAAAAATATTCAAGACATGAATAAAAATACTTTTTTCTACATGCTGTCAAACTGTGTCTGATCCTAAAGGAGCAAAACCACAAAAGTAATATCTCATTTCCCCACATTCATATGGAGAGATTAGTCACTCTACTGGTCTTAATGCTTACCTAGTGCAGAAGGTGGAGAGCCTTGTGACAGCAGCACTGTGAGTGCCTCAAGCTGATAGCCATCTCCTTCTGCTCTCCCCACAGGCCATCATGGCAACCTCTCAGCTCTAAATACACTCCTAGTGGACTAAACAGAGCTTTGTCTTTGCTTTGTCACTTTTCTGCTTTGTCACTTGAAGAATCAAACCAGAACTATAATTCCCAGCTCTCTGCAGAGCACTCTCTGTATTGAGGATGGAAAATCTTTTGTGAAAGACCATTGGATTTCAACATTTCTTTTTGATTCTAGTTTGGAACAGATGCTCCAAAATTTGAAATTTCTCATGTGGTAGAGGTAGGGGAAGCCAATCAAATAAAAGATAGTTTCCATTACAATATATAATATGGTGGCTTGGTTTTGCTAGGATAGAGTTAATTTTCTTCTTAGTAATTAGAATAACTGTGGTGTAGTTTCAGTATGGGACTTGTTATGAGAAGAATGTTGATAAGGTTATTGGTTACTTCTGGAGGTCAAGGCCATCATGTTTGGCTGGTTCACAACTGCATCAGGACTGGGAGGGAAAAGCGTAGTGAACAGCAAAACCCATAACTGGCATTTGGATGTGCCAATTAAATATTCCATTTCATATAACGTCATGCTTAGTATATATATGAACTGGGGCTATCCAGAAATCGGGGGTATTCTCTCGGGGATCACTCGGGCTCACTCTTCCAGGGTTTAGGTTTGGGGACTATCTCAGCTCTGGAATCACTGGCTGGGACAGGCTGGGCATTGGTTGGCAGGTGGTGAGCAATTGCGTTGTGTGTCACTCAATTGTATATTCTACTATTAGTTTTATTATAATTTTATTTTAATTAGTAAATAGTCTTTATATCAACCCATGAGTCTCCTTGCTCTTTTCTTTCCAATTTTCTCCCCTACTCCATGGAGAGGGGGGAAGAGTGGGAGAGCAGGCTGTGTTTGGCTGCAAACCAAAAGGGTGAAATCGCCACATATGGCTACCTCCCTCTACCTCCTACTTAGGCAAAAAGGCATTTAATGTCAAACATTTCATTCTGTAACTATAATGCATTGATTTTGATATTTTTCAGGGCCCATTTCTGGTTTAGTGAAAGAAATTATAGTTCAAGTGGTTATGATTACAGGAAGCAGTTATCTTCCGATGCCAAATGGCTCCATCAAAGCTTTCTTAAAGAGTGCTGGTTATATCACTTGGTAGTCTTGTTTTTGCCCTAGGCAGAAGAGAATAGACTGTGGCTAAGCCTAACACAACAGCAAAAGGGTGCAAAACCTCCGTAAAACTCCTTCAGAGTTGTTACAGCACTACTAGAAATGAGAGTACACCCTCTACACTTCACCCAAACAAGTAAAAGGGCCTCCTTGTTAGGACAAGAAAGAGAGACCTGGTTCTGTTCTTCTCTCTTTGAAGTGCCATAATTAGAGCTGATCTGCTACAAGAAGATGAGTGTTCTGAATCTAGTTAAAGATCACGCTAGCTTATTTCTGTGGAAACCAGAAAGGCATTTTATGACATAATATTAAAAATCCTTCTTGAAATTTTTGTGGGAGTAGCACCAACCATTACTCAAAGGCTCTCTCCAGTCCAAAACAAGTTTTTTTTCCTATTTTTATCATTAATTTCTAGAGCTACAATAAAAAAAAGAAAAATGCCTATTTTCTAGGATGAACTGGAATGGCTCCTACAGGATTTAATTGGCGATAACTTATGCTGCAAACGCATGCTTGAAACTGTGTTTATAAATATCTCACTTAATGGAAAAAAAAGTTGTAAGTGGTGATAGAAATCTGTCTGGCAGAAAACAATATGCTTTCTGCCAGCAAGTACAGATTCCCAGTACAACTGCAATGTGGGTCCAGCTGTGTTAAAAAGCCATATATTACGGGTAATTAAAATATTATAAATCACTACTCAAAATGGTTTACTCTAGAGGTAGTCTTCTGAGTCAACTGCTACTGAAGCTTGAGAGGAAACCAGAAAACCAAAATAAAACTTTGAAATCAGAGAAAATAATTCGAATAGTTACATTTGAGAATAATCAATTTATTTAAACTTATTTCTTAAAAGCATTGATTCTCACCACTAATAAAAGGGCAAAACCAATGCCCGGGGGTTAAAAATGTCATCAAAAGCGCACTTTCAGCTGATCCATAAGCAGTTTAACAGGACTTTAGTGGAAAAATCTTAGATTTCCCACACATTCACAGCTTCTCCATGAAGTCTGCCCACTATAGTAAGGCTACACAGTGTAGTGCTGTTGATTTCCTCTGAGGAGTATGCCCCCACAGTAACTTCATTTTATTCCAGTTTATTTACTTCTATTTTTCTCACATATATGTATATATATAAATAAATGTATATGTATGTATACATACATATATCCCAATTAAAGGGAAGCTAAGTAAATAACTGAAAAATATCTTCAATGTCTGTCAGCATCTGTAACAAGATTTAACTACAACTGAACACCAAAAGGGGAGGAAAAATTCTCTCATGGCAAGCAGTAGTTTTGCAGGACATTTAATACACAATATTATGTACTATAAACTACAGTGAAACAGAAACAATCAGCTTGATGACATATACCACATCTGGGTCATAGGCAGCTTGACAGTGTTTTTGCTTTGAGCCATAACCATGTCAGCTTTAATGTGACATTTAGTATATTTAACCATGAATGTATGACATATCTTTAGCAATCCTTATTGTCTAAACAACCTATTTTTACATGCGTAATTGCTAACAACAGTAAATAAAATTCAGCATGAAGTGACATTTTGTAAGACCCTATCAGTTTTGTCCTGTGGCATGTCTAGTGTATGCTATAGAACACGAGGCACATCCTTGATTTATTTTCTTTAAATCCTGCACATTGACATTATCTTTAATATTCAATGCTAATTGTAAAAAGGACTGTGAACTTTTCCTGGAATTGATCTGTCCTTGCTTTTCCTTTGTATTTTCAAGTCCTTTGGACAGAAAGTTAATGTGTAAAATCCTTGTAAGTGATTATTGTAATTTATGACAAAGAGTAGGGGGACTTGGAAAGAATCAGTAATTGTGTACGACATCATTGTGGTGTGTAGTAGTAGCCAGACAACACACCTGATGATGTGTAAATCTCTAACACTCTAAAGTCAACAGTTTGACATAAGGCATCTTTAAAGTTGATTAATTCATTACATTTGAGCACTGAACTGCGTTCTCTGAGGAGAATAGAATGCTAATTTTTTTCAGTTCATGGTAACATTGGTTCTAAATTTAGAGCAAAAAAATGAATCTTCCAAGGTATCAAGCTTTAAACTGTGTTGATAAAGATGCAGTTGCTATGTATTTTGGTTTAGAATTCCAGTATTCCCATTTCTTATCAGTCTTCCTTTTTTGTTCAAGACATATTCCTACATAGAAAACAACATTTACAATACAATTATATTGCTAAATAATAGTGTGAGAACATAAAATCCAGGCTCTGGGATTTCTTGGGAAGATTTAGAACTTGATTCTGATCTGAGGTAGAAGAAATCTGCTTTTAGCTTGGGAATTTATCTTGGTGAGATTCTGGTATCAATCTTTAGCCTTGAAACCTCTAACAGATATGAGTGATTCCTCCTCAGTACAGTTCTGTGACTAAAACACCTATGACATTTTATAAAAATCTATTTTTGCCAATTCTATATGTATATACAGCCCTAATAAGACAACGTTTCCCATTCTTACATCTGTAATGTCATACGCAACAGAAATGAGGAATTATTGTCCTGTTCACATGTACACATGTATTTTTATATATTATATCTATATATATATATGTATATGTACACTTGCATATGTAAAAGCAGAAACTATTAATTCTTTCCAACTGTATTAGCCAAAGTTCAGCTAAGTCAACATTCAGAATTAAGAAAGATCATGGAATTGGTTGGGAGATAGACTTTCAGTTTGGTTTCTAACTGAATTTTTGAGCACTTATTTGCAACTCTCAAAATCTTTTAGGATTGGTCCACTTGACATGAGTCAGCTCTGTGACTGATACTATATAGCTTAATTATGCTTTTAAAGAAGACTAATAATTTTGTCAACATTCACAAGAGTTGAAAATACAAATGCATATTTCAATAGAGTGTACTGGAATTCAGGACTTGGTGAAGGAAGAAGAATATATCCTCCTCAGTTTCTCGCTAAGCTGAGCCATTTTTTCATTGGAATGTCAAGTGGTTATGACAGCAAAGGATGTAGTAAAAGAGATTCAGGGATCTCCTTCTTCTTAATCAAAAACATACTTGATCATATCGGTTGAACTTTGTGTAAATTTAAAAAGTATATGGGGGGAAATGTACACGTATACCTCTATATGAGGAAGTTATTCAGTGAACATCTTTGACAGAGCTGTTACTGCAATGTGCACCATTGTTCTACTGTAGTGCAGACACCACCACAGACAAATGGATAGCAAGAAAAAAAAATCTCTTGCCATCCTTATGTCTATAGTGTTGTCTGCATTAAAAATGGAGTGCTACTACACAGTCTTTATTGTTATGGAGACTAAAACTTTTGCCTGTACCTGTGTGATAGAACAGCAGGATGGCACATATTACAATAAAAGCAGCAGCTGATAAAAGTGCAGCTTTGTGTGGCTTGGAGCTTCTTCATCTTGCTAGAAATACACTGCTTGAAATACTTTAAACACATGTGATTTAATACAGAATTATTTCTCTAATATTTTGACAAAACTGCACCTGCTGTTACAGAAATTTATTTTTTCATTTAGTCATAGGAAGATTCATAACATGTCTTCCCTCACGTAAATTAGGATAATTAATATAAATGACCAGCTGATGATCACTTTGTTCAGAGTTTAGTTTGTTCCTCCTCTCTTCTAGCATCACAAAAAAGATAGTAGGTTATAATTATTTCTTATTCACATTTTAAAATATCTACGTTCTGCTTTCTTCTCAAGCTTGATTATACAGATCTTTGAAAGAAAGTCTATAACCTGCATCTTTAAAAAAAAAAAGAAAAAAGAAAAAAAAGAAAAATCTAGCCTAACAAGCAGTTCTGGGCTTTTTTAAAGGAGCAAAGCTAAAACGCTGCAAAAAAGCTATGGAAGAGGCCAGGCTGAATGATCATGATAGTACATTTTGATCTGGTGAAAAGATTTTTTTTGGGTAGAATAAAGAGAAGAAAACAGTTCCATAAAGTAACTATATTTCCTTTGCTACTCTTGAACTAGATGACCAGGTAACTGTGATGCACTTCAACATTACAGTCAGGTCAGTACTGTATAAATACTATTGCTCAGAAAGTACCTACTACATTTTACAGTACTGAAGTGACTGAGTTCTGAAGTTTGATTTACTTTTTTTGGCTCATTGATGAAATACATAGTTAAGTTTTGAATAATGCAAAACCAGAAGTTTCTCAGCCACAACTTTGTGCTAAAAGAGAACTTAACTAAAATGAACTGAGATTTCTTATATGGTTTGATGCCTGTAACATGTTTGTGTTCAGAGAAAAAAGTCTGGAAAATAAGATCTAACTGAAAAAAACCAAAGCAGACTTCATTCTTTCTCAGAAGAATTTACAAGTTTTCATCAACTATTATCTAAAACTGAAGTTTTACTTTTTTTTTCAGTTCCATGACATAAATTACCTATAAATATGATATCTGATACATGGCTTAATAATATTTATGCACTAGGAACAGTTATTTTCCATAATAACTAATAACAGTAGAATTATATATTAAATAAGTTTAAATTATGCTGTAAATTATTTCTGTTTTCTTCATTGTGATTTCATGGATGTTACTTTATGAAAGATTTCTATTGCCAGCTGGTAAATTCTGGCTGACATGATGAAATTGTGAACTGTTTCAATGTGCTGAGAGATGGCTGTGAGTTAGGGCTTTACAAAGTAACTGCTAAAGCAAGAAAGATCCCCAGTCATGTTGAGACTTTAAATGTGAATGAGGAGCAGTATTGGCTGAAGCTGAGACAAATAATTCTTCTGTATATATATATATATGACCAGATCAAAAGGTCATAACTGATAAAGTGAGACATTTTCAAAAACGATAAAAAGGATTTAGGTCTTCTGCAAAAATAAAAAATGGTGGACTAAAAGGAGAATCAGAGGGATGCACTTATATAGCAGAAGAGACATATTCGGCTGCTGGACCATCTAAGGTCAAAGGAAGTTTATGTGGAATGAAGAAAAAAAGAGAGGTATAAGCAGACAAACTCATGTACTCTCTTATTTGTAAGGGAGCTCCTAGAAGGATAGTGGATGCTCAGGAGTATAGTTAACCACAGGACTGACTAACAACATGGAGCCTGGGACATAATACATGCAGGACATCCATATGATCAGGCCCAGTCAGCACGGGCTTATGAAAGCAGGACATCCATATGATCAGGCCCAGTCAGCATGAAATGCACATCATGATTGACTAACCTGGTCTCTTTCTACAACATGGTCACCCAATTTGTGGATGAAGAAAAGGCTGTGGACGTTGTCTATCTGGACTCTAGTAAAGCCTTTGACACTGTTTCCCACAGCATTCTCCTGGAGAAACTGGCTGCTCATGGCTTGGGTGGGTGTTCTCTTTTGTGGGTAACTGTCTGGATGGCTGTGCCCAAAGAGTGGTGGTTAGTGGAGTTAAATTCAGTTGGCGTCTGGTCACAAGTGGTGTTCCCCAGGGCTCAGTACTGGGGCCAGTCCTCTTTAACATCTTTATCAGTGATCTGGATGAGAGGATTGAGTGCACCCTCAGTAAGTTTGCTGATGACACCAAGATGAGTCGAAGTGTTGATCTGCTTCAGGGTAGGGAGGCTTTGTAGAGGGATCTAGACAGACTAGATCAATGCGCCAGGACCAATTACATGATTTTCAGTAAGGCCAAATGCCAGGTTCTGCACTTAAGCCACAACACCTACTGGCAGCACTACAGGCCTGGGGAGAAGCAGCTGAAGAACTGGTCAGCAGAAAGAGACATGGGGGTGTTGATTGACAGCTGGCTGAACATGAGTCATCAGAGTGCCCAGGTGGCCAAGAAGGCCAACAGCATCCTGGCTTGTATCAGAAATAGTGTGGCCAGTAGGACCAGGGCAGTTATCCTACCCCTGTATTCTGCACTGGTCAGGCCACACCTTGAGTTCTGTGCCCAGTTTTGGGCCCCTCACTACAAGAATTACATAGAGGCTCTGGAGTATTTCCAGAGAAGGGCAATGAAGCTGGTGAAGGGTCTAGAGCATGGGTCTTAGGAGGAGCAGCTGAGGGAACTGGGGTTTAGCCTGGAAAAAAGAAGGCTGAGAGGAGACCTTATTGCTCTCTACAACTACCTGAAGGGAGGGTGTAGAGTGGGAGTCTGTTTCTTCTCCCAAGTAACAAGTGATAGGACAAGAGGAAATGGCCTCAAGTTGCACCAGGGAAGTTTAGATGGATATTAAGAAGAATTTATTTTACTGAAAGGGTTCTCAGGCATTGGAACAAATTTCCCAGGGTGGTGGTGGAGTCCCCATGCCTGGAGGTATTTAAGAGTCATGTAGACATAGTGCATAAGGACATGATGATCGTAAAGGTCTTTTCCAATCTAGGCAATTCTGCAATTCTGTGATTCTACGGGATGTTCCTAGGTTACTGTACAGCCACTCTGACAGCACTGGGGCTGCCTCTGAGCTCACAGGGAGTCAGACTAACCCAGGGGTTTTAAGAGTTTCAAAACTACTATCTGAAGAAAGGAAAATATAGCTCACTGGTCTTTCCATCGCCACTGTGCTGTGCTTTGGTTCCCCAGGTTTACAGTGAGGGGAATGATGTTTGCATAACAGCATAAATAAAAGAACAGAAATGGTACTTGCTGAGTGTTATTGTTACAGCATATAGCAAGTTAGCCCACAAGTTAGCATTTGGTTTTGTTTTGTAGACACAGTTTTCTGGTTTAGCTTACAAGAACAGTTGAGGATTGTATTTTACACCCTTTATTTCCTAATTCTTGACTAATAACACTACTTAAGCTTATACTTATCTATACTTTAATTATTAATGTGTGTCAGATATGTTCCTTAATTTCCTTTGTCCTTATAGGACATTTTTTTAATTTTCCACAAAACTTTTGTTTTTTTCTATGTGTTCAACAAAGAAGCAATAAAGTAATTTACTTTTTAGAGTTAATTTACTTTATTACATCATCTCTGCATGTTGTATGTCTCTTTCCATGATTATATTAATCCATTTTAAACTGTTGATCTTATCAAGTTAAAACAAATTAACATAAACAGTTGAAAAACAGATTTCAAATGTGGGATTAATTTAATGTAAATTTTGGTTTTATTTGCAATGTCTTGGTATTTTGTCACCCTTGCTTGGCCTTAGGTTGTTGTATTTCAATTTGGAAATAATTCTACACAAGTGGCTTCTTCACATCTCGATCCTTTAGAAGACAACTGCTGGGTTGCTTGATTATTTGTTCCAGTTAAAAAATGAGTAAGGTTACTTTTTTAAGTAATGGGTTTTCCTTCCATTGAATTCTAAGAGCTACTGAAAAATAACATTTTTTCTTTTTTCACCAGAAGCACTTTCTGACAAAACTATTATGTTTTCACAAAGACCTGATGGAAAGACATTTTATGGGATAAAATTATTTTAATGGTAATATTCTCAAGGGAAAGCAATAATATGGAACAGTTTTGTCAAAATAGAGACTTGGACCTGGAGGAAAGTATAGTTGATAGTTTTTACTTGATTTAAGTTGTTGGAGTTATAAGTATGTGTAAAGTGTCTGACACCATATTTTGTTATTTTCTTGCCACAGTAATTTTTTTCAGTGACAATCCAGTTTTGTTGCAACATGTCCATAACTTCTCATTTTTATTGTCAGGAATTATGGGGAATACTCTCATGAGGTCAATTTCTGGTTAACAAGACAAAAGAAATCTCTTCCAACATACCTACCGCGTATTAGTCATTGAACTGTAGGAAACTTTGTGTAAGCTCACACTCTGCCAGTAATAAAGAATGAGGAAATTAAAGGGATATTTAAAAAAATCTCAAACCTTAGTATAAGAAAACATGTATGTCTTACTTTGATTCCTGTAAACTCTCCACATGTTCCTTCTTTGCTGAAAATCACACTGCATGTGTTTTCTTATTCTCCAACTGCTCTGTCACAGCATCACACCACCTCTGAGGAACATCTCACTGACTTGCTGGTTCTTATCACATCAATCTCCTTCCCCCACTTGCTTGGCTTTAGAAAGGGGCTAATTACCCTATTTTCCTACTTTCTCACCTTTTTCTCTCATCTTTCTTCTACAGCAAACAAAATATTGCAACCTGTCTGAGGTAAGCCAGAGCAAATAGATTAATTAACAAATTAGCATGAAGAAATTGCCCCAGGCTGGTTGCAGGCAGGCAATGCAGGATGCCTGAATGCCACAGTGGGTGAGAGGGGCAATGATGCCCACTCAGAGCCCTGCTCCAAAGATGCTTCCAGTTTCATTCAATGACACATGGCTCAGCTCCGCCAGCCCAAACCTCCCAGACTGAGCCACCCAAGAGATGCTGCTGGCGCCTACAGTCAGGGGGCTCACAGACAGCGAAGTGCAGTAGCTATACTCCACTGCTGGTATCTGGAAACATCCCACAAGAGGAAGCTGTTAAAAAGCTTTTTAAAACAATTTCAAATTAATATAAATTCAATACAAATGGAAATTCTTACTCAGACTGACACAATTTCACTGTTTATGTGGGAGTTTCGCATCTTGGAATGTTATCTGGCCTGATCAGTCCCTCATAGTAACCTGGTTTCTGTGGAAATAATGGAGAAATCGGACAGTATTCAGTGTTCAAGGAAACACATGCCTGCACACAAATGTATACATGCATTTTAAATTCCTAGAACTACATATTTGTGGGATATTTTGTACATTTACTTTATAGTCAGACAGGAGTTAATTTTGTTACTCTCTGATATTTCTTATCTTTACATTAGTTAAAAGCAAAGTAATTGCAGTTCTGTGTATTTTAAATTCCCCTGTCACCTTTGTTTGTATCCACATCATGTTGCCATCCATAATTCTGGCTGATAATTCAGCCTTTCTAACCTTTTGTTTCTCTCAGTTTGATAACTTTATGTTATGGAAACAACATCAAGGAAATTAAGTAATTTTGTTATTTCATTTGTATAATTTAATTTGTCTGAACTATAGCTGAACCGGAATCCAAACTTGAGTATGGAGGATTAATGTATGCTTGCAGATTTAGCATGAGAAGGAATATTTTTTGGATCGTAGGTTAATTTTATACCAAGACTATTGGACAACGATGATGATCATAAAAGAAAAGATCATGGAAACTTGAGGCTGCTGCTGCCCAGAGGATGACAGGTGAAGTAGCACAGGAGAAAGGTGGTGTGAGCCAGCGCTGAGAAGTACAGGACACTGCTTGCTTGGAGGGGTAAGGAGCAGACCTTTCTGAAAGGATAAACCCTCCTGCACATCCCCAGGCTATGTGTCTGCCTCACAGAGGATCCAGTAGTCAAGTGCAGGGCAGGACCGCGGCTTTTCTAGTGACGGCCCTCCAAAGGGTAGGAGCCAGGGCGTGCGAGTAGGGAGTGTGCACAGGGAGGGAGGGAGGCTGGCAGATTAGCTTTGATATCAACACCAACTTATGCTCTGTGCTCAGGGCAAGTGGTCTGCTGTGGACACTGCTATTTGACATTTCTAAATGTTCACATGATTTCTGAGAGCAAGGAATAATGATTTCATCTTAGATATGTTATTGCACATTCCTGGACAAGGGGCCATCAGATTTTAAGTGATGTAGCTTGGATCAGTGATGGCAAAGCTTTTCAGCATCCAGTGCCAAATATACTTTAAAAAGCTCTGTAGCTCACTGCCACTAATGTCCACCCAAATCTGTCCGTGCAAAACGTGGTGTTGGTACAAACACTCCATGATTGTTGGCTTAGACAATGGAAAGGCTCTTTGTAATTTGAGCTGCCCACTGAATACCTATGCTATACACTGCTGCTGGCCAGGCTGCCATTGGTCTTTTACAGGAATATTTTTCTTCCTAAAATTCCTAAAACTCTAACAGAAAGAATTTAGCTCAAAAGAAATATTTGATGTCTACTGCATTTCTTTTCCCATTTGTAGAGGGTAAGAAAGCTCTCAAACTGCCCAAATTAGATAACTATTCTCTGCATCCAGTCTTCAGCCCAACAGTGACACACTTCACTTGCTTCAGAAGAATGTGGAATGCTGTACAGGAGCTTGCATGGAATAATTTCCTATTCATGGAAGTTTCTTACTGACCCCTATTAGTCTGAGGTTATTTCATGCCTTTAAGCGTGATAATTCTCATTCATTACAAAATTATTTTTTTTGCTGACAGTCACCCTTAATGAGAATGAGGGTTGGCTTAGAAGGTTTAATTCACAGACAGTATTGCAAAAGACACTTCAGTGAGAAGGATGTTGCATTGCCTAGCAATAGAACTTTGTATTTGAGTTCCAATTATTTGTTTATGCATTCTGAGGTCTTGTTTGTCCTTTTTGTTTTGTTTTGTTTTGAATATAGACATACACTAAGCTTGATTCTACCATTCAGTGGGTTTCTTTAGTGCTTTATGACTTATCTATTTGTGCATACTTGCTATTTTGGTTCCTTGTCCTCCAAATATATGCAGTATATTTACACTAGTATACTAGTTGCATTGTTGACTGATGAACCATTCACCTAAAAACAGGATGTGAAGGTAGAGGGTGCAGATGAAGCAGATGAAATACTGTCCTTTCCTGACAGTGAAAGAAGGGCAAGGTAAATGGATTAGACAATTCTGTGTGTAAGTCCAAGGGAACAGTGAGACACACCCACATCATATCTAGAAACCAGTCTTTGAAAATGTTTGGACCAGTATTGGGGCACACCAACAGGGGCAATGGAGTGAGTTAAAACCAGAGTACAGACCCTTAATTTCAAGAGAAGTGGGAAGTGTTGTCCTGAGTATGAATGTGTCATTATCCACATGATCTGGACGAGACATTTAACCTCCTTTCCATCCTTATGCTCCCCTTCTCTCTTTTCGGCTTTCATATTAACTTCCATTATACCGTATATCTGTTTCCCAGCAATTTCCTTGTTCATGTGTGTGACACCCCCTATTTGCCCTGCTTACAAATTTACTGTGAAAGAAGTGGTCAGACATGAGAAAGCCTAATCACAAAGTGCAATCAAGGAGCTCTTCAACAGCTATCACTGCTCTGAATTTTGACTTAAGAGCAGCGTTACAAATTAACTTGTGACACTGACCCTACTACTGGCTGATTTAATGCCACCACAGCAAGAAGTGCCCAAGAAAATGATCAAAATCTGAGAAATGGGGCTTCAGAGGTAGCACTACACTGTTTAGCTTCCTGTGTGTTCTTTTCTAAACTACGGTACAGATTTTTGATATTAGCTCAGTTAAGGGGTGGGGTTGGATGTATATTCATTTCTCTGTTGCAGATACAAACAGACAAATGAACAGAGCTTATTGTTGCTTTTTGTGAAGCACGAAGACTAAACACTTCCCCTCTTAAAAAAGAAGTGTGTGAACATCTACTGCCTCTCCCATAGTTATCTTGCAAGGAACTAGGAAATGAAGAAGAGCAGATTTACTGCTCTTTGTTGTTATACTCAAAGTACATTTTATTTTATTTATTTATTCTAAGGCAACAATTGCCCAAAGTGGTAGGAAAGCCAATATTTTAGAGATAGTTAACGCAATACAAACATTCCACACACAGTTGATTAAATGAAAAGCAACACTAAATAATGCTCTATCTATAGTACATATTTCATTCATTGCGTAGACCTGGCCTGAGGCTTGTTTAAAAAAGCACCAGATGTTTCTCCAAGAAATGTATTTGTCTTTGTGTGATGACAGATGCTCTTTGAAATAATAAAGTATGTAATAGCAGAGTTTGCCATTTGAAATCAGGAAATTCAATTTGTTTTCTCAGAGGCACAACTGAAGGGCAAAGCCCAGTAAGAATTGCTGTATAAACTAATGCTTTTTAACATTATGTACTTGCCTTGCTACTTTGAACCTCATTTCCAGCACTGTTCCCAGGCAGAAATGGGAAAATCAGCTTCCAAATACAAGAGACCTCTGCCTGTGGGAATTTTTCCTCTGTACTTTCCTAGTATGTTGTTTTTCTTAAACACAAGTTTACCTTTTGTATTAGTCACCTCACATGGTCTTGTAGGTTGAGTTTTAAATAAGCTAATCAAATGGCTCATAGGAGGAAAATATACTCAGCATGAACTAATTAAACAAAATAAATTTCTATATACTATGTAATGTGTCCTCTCAGTAATTCTCACATTGTAGCTCATGAAAATGATGCAATGCAGCAAAAGATGAATGTGTGCCTAAATTTGATAGCAGATTGGTTTTGATTCAAAGTTTTCTAAATAATCTGGCATAAAAAAATCACCAATATGGTGAACCCAGTATTTAAGTTCATGGATATGTATGAACAATCCAGAGAAAGTGATAAGCAAGCAGAAACAGGAGATTTGACTGAAAATAAGTTTTCAGAGAAACCTGCATCAAAACTGTGGAGAGAAAGCAGGCCCAGATCTGTTCTCTTTGGGCTTCAGTTACAAATCCAGAACATTGGCCTTGTTCGTGGAATTTTGTTGAGGTCCAAAACCTGGAAGATTTTTATGCATCCTTAGTTCATTAGATGTATGGAATAAAAATAATATAAAAAACCAGTGGTTTGGGCAAAAGTTAAAGCACAAATTTCAGGTTATGCAACCTTAGGAAGAGAAAGCAGCCATTTGAAAACGGTCTCATAATGTATATGTCCTGTAACATGTCGATATGCAGGACATAATTCCTCTCACATTGACAGCGACAGAGTTTTTTACGGCTATAGCAATTTAAACCTAGATTACTTTGAAGTCTGTAAGTTTAAGACAGTTTTTTAGCTTTTCTTCTTTTAATCTTTCAGTGGCCTTAGTGCTAAGCTTTTGTTTTGGAATAAACTCTGAAAAAATATAATGCTTCTATGAAAAATTTTCAAAAAACTTTTGCTAAGAATTTACTTTCTTGTAAGATATTTAGCAACTTCTGTGTTGAGGTAGAAACAGCACAAGAAAAACACTTCTTGACCTATCCTAACTTTTGTCCTTCAAGTGCAGCATAAGTTAATGTGTTTGCATGAAACTATTATTTTTGTATCACAGTCCAGCTCCATTAATCTATAGCAATGTAAAATATTCATAATTCTATAATAATCAAACTTATTACTGTGGACTTTTTCACTGCTTTGAGTGGACACAGACAAGGTGCACCTAATCCTGTTCTCACTGTGTGACTGCATGGGTCAATGACAGGAGGAGAAGAAACTCAGGGCCAACACTTGTTCACACAGGAAAATCCGTGCGAATAAAACTAGAATGTACAATACAATGCCCCTGGAAAAGGCAATCCTGACCTCCTGTTCCTTTCTACCTCTCCCCACCAGTGCCAACATCAACATGTGTATGGCCACATGTTAAAGTAGATCCGGGAAAAGACCCAGAGTTGAAATTGAAGTGTCAAAGAGGGAGGTTCATTTCTTTTTGGCTCCTGCAGTGAGTGTTAGGCTATGATGGGTGAAAAGGGAAAGGGAGGACTCTGCCCTTAGGTTCTACCCTTTGATAATATAGAGACTCTTGGGAAAAAGATAATTTTAACTTGGGTGTCTTAGCTTCTTACCTCCCTTTCTTTTCTACAAGCTCTTGACAACATGTGCTGAAGGCGCAGCAAACCACTTAGCTTTCAGATTGTCAATGTGAGGACAAGGTCAGAAGCAACTACTGGACTGTATATCAGCCTTCTGGTTTACAGAATGCTAACTTCCCTGCTTTGAAAACACCCTGGAGAGAATAAAGCCTCATTGCAATCCCACACTGTAAAAACTGGGTCTTCGGTTAAGTTGATTTGGTTTATAGAAGTGCTGAATGAGTACAAAAGAAGTCAGAATCTGACTCAGAGGTTCAGATTGCACAGTCAGTGTTGGGGAATTCCTGGATATAGTGTTTCTCCAGATTTTATAACATATACAAATAGTAGTACATTTATGCCTACTTCCAGTAATACTCTGCCCATTTCTGAAAAAACATGCATTTAGTTAAATTGTTTTAGGAAGCAATTATTGTGTTCTTAACCCTGCACTAACTGATGCACAGGAGACCTGTCACTTCCGAACACTGGACACGGAGGACCTACACAATTTCCATTTGTTTATGAGCTTTTCCTTTGTTTTTAATTATTGGCAACACTTAAAAGGTCTTTCACTGAAAAATTTAAATCCTCAAATTTAGATAATGTGCTATTTTTCACCTGCTCTTTGATCGTCAGGTAGAAATGTATCCTGGTAATTCGTATGTTCTTAAGTGGCATATCTGGCTTTGATGGCAGTATTTCTCTTACCAGCAAATATACTCCTGGGAGTACCACTTAGAATACAAAGAGACACATAAGCATGTGGATAAGTCTTTCTGGCACCGGGGTCTTACAAGTCGCATTTTTTACAGTGTGTTTTGTTTTCTGCATTTTCTTTGTTTCCTAACAGTATATACAAAAGCTGAGATAAAGTGTCTGTGTATCAGACTTGAATTCAATGCTGCATTCATTTTCTAGGATCTAAGTCATTAACTCAGGGTTTGAATTCCATGTCTAACCCAATCCAGCTGATGGTGCCACCCTACCTCTCATTCTTGATCGGGACATTTCTGCTTGTCCCTAGCAGCCTCTGCACTATGAGGCTCATCTTGTTAAACCATCAGAAAACTCCACTGCCAAAAAAGTAGTTGTTTGCACCTGTTTTAGCTTGCTTAAATGGTGTGGCAGAGGGTCTGGTGTGATCACTCCTCCAGGGGTGGGTGTGCAGTGGCCAGCAGGCTGGCTGTCTCAAGCCACAGTGGAGCTATCAAGCTGCTGGATGAATGTGAAGTATGTGATCACTGCAAAGCCAACACAGAGATGTAGACTGTCTCAAGGATGCTAATTTTTTGACCAAGTAACTAAGAAATGTGTCCCTCTCCATTGATTTTGGCATGAAAATTACATATCCCATAGAGTGAATGCCATTTCCTCGTGTCTAACATCTAGCTTGCCCAAGGAGCAGGAAGGCAGACATACAATTCCCACCAGCTTGCAACACTCCTCTGTGAAAATTGTCCTTGAAAAACTTTGCTGGCAAAGTCTGCCAGCTTGGACATGGGTGCAGCTTATGAAGGTTTCTGAAGTTAATGACTAAGGGCAGAGTTTTAAACCCTGAGAAATCTCTGAGAAATGTGAAACGTAACTTCACTGAAAGCAGAACTTCTCTCTATAGGACTGACTTTGTACTTAAAGATAAGCACATGTTTGTAACACTTGATGAACCGCAGCTTCAGTGAAGAGCATTTTTTTCACTATATTTTATTTCAGGTTTCCCATGAAAACTTCAGGACTTCGGTTCATCCTGTCCCATCAATAAGACTCTGGCAATGTGGTCGTGAAAGAGACAACCTGGTTCATAAACTCCCTTCTCCTACCACATCATAGAGTTCCTTTTATAAGTTTATCCTCATCCACACATCCAAGACATTTTATATAAGTTCAGTTTTATCCATGAAGTTTCCAAAATGCATTGCATTTATATTGTTTTATTCTTTTGATACTGTATTTAAGCAAGATAATTCCACGCACTCGTAGCAACCAGCATGTAGGGGCCATCAACACAGAAAAAAATACACAAAAAATTGTTACCAAATGTTCTTAGTATATACTTTTCAACAGAAGAGAAATAAAAAACATGCATGGTCTGGCTTCTCAACATGGCCACTTAATTATTTACTTGACAAATATTGAATATTAAAGTGCAAATGAATTCCTTCAAGATTTTGAATACTTTTAGCTGTAAGGTACAGAAGATTTTCAGTGAGTGGGTGGTCTGAGAATTTGCCTTTTGTTCAACAATTTTTCTTGAGATGTGAATAGGTCTGTGTTTTCCTAAGTGAATCAGTGCAACAGTGATATATTATCAGATAATTCACAAGGCAAATTGGTGGAGAAGGGGACAAAACATGAATGAACATCTTTTGCAAAAGATTGACTATTGAAAGTAGGAGCTACTGGTAATGAGCTCCAGACGTATTGCCGCAGGAGCGATAAGAACAGGAAACGCTTTGGGCAACATTGTTCTACAAAAATAGCCCTTTTAAAACGCAACATGGCTGGCCTGTCTTTAGCAGCATAGCTGTTGAAAGGATTGCATTAAATGAATTGTACGATAGATGACTCTTGACATGCTGGGCTCCTTCTTGTTTCGGATTCTACTTTATGGATCTTGTTAAGCTCTGGGACTGGAACAGCAGACTCTTTCAGCAGATAACAAGAATTTCAGCTAATCTCTGTAGCTCCCTGTTATCTAGCATTAATGAAAAGATCAAGAATATTAGCTTATTTTCATTTGTTGGGAAAGGCTGTGGGTATTTTTTTTTACAGTCATGAAAGGAGTGTCTGACACAATCTGGGAAAGCACTGGCATTCAAACAAGTATTCTTCTGAACCCAGACAGTTATATAAGTTTCACTGGGTGCCATTGCCAATTTACTGAAAGCAATTTTTTTGATATTACGTATCATTTCAGTGTTATAAAGACACTGAAAACTGGAATATTTGCCACTTCTTGTTCTAAAGACTTTATTAGTTTGGGAAAGTCAGATTCCAAACAATGTAATTATTCATCATTAGCTTTTTTCCCACTCCTCCCTCTGGAATAAACTCCATTTCAGGCCAGGATTGTTGAGAAACTTCAAATGAGAGTAAACAAAGGCAGAAGTTTGGTTGTCATGGGTGTATTTTTAAATTACGCCACAAAAGCATTGCTCATATGAAGGTGTGCAGGTGTGTAAGCATGACTGCAGCTTGCAGTAATTATCTAGGTCTAAGGACTTTTCTATTGGCAGAAAAAACAAATCAACAGTTTCAGTTAGCAGTCCACAATTTAGACACAGAAAATTCATAGCAGATGTATCTTGCAAAAGCTTGGCCCTCTGGAAGGAGATAAGATTTTGAGACACTATTTCCACAAAATATCCACTAGTACATTTTAAGGCATTTGTTTAATAGTTGGATAAAAAAGGAAATGTTTTCTCCTACATCAGATACTTTAGTTGAAAGAGAGACATAGTTGAATAATTACTTGATTTAATTATTGACTCCTTGCGGGAAAATATACCTACGTAAATTCTTGTGCTTTTTAAAACAATCTTAGTTTTAGAGCCTAGCTCCCAACACTTGAGGTTGTTCTGAAGGGAATTCTCAAGCATGGAAAAGTGAGGCGCATGTTTTCCACACTTCAACCACAATTTTAGGCAGTTATTGCTTTATGTACTGTTCTATCAACAGCTTATTCATTGCTTTATGAACAGCCTATCGGTAAACTGCAGATATACAGAGTAATTAAGGTGGCTAGCTTATTGAAAACATTTTATTTTTGTCTTTAAAATGGAAGTGAAACAGCTCGCTGATAAATTAAGCTAATTGTGTGATAAGTAGCTTTATGGAAAGATGGAAAAGACTATCTTTGGACATGCCAAAGATTGAAAAGGCATGAAGAGTATATTCTTACCAGATAAAATGGCACAGCTGAAGGACAAGGAGCTAACATGGCTGAGGTATGGATATTCTTCACTTCTCACACTCCATCTGAAGCCTATGAGAAGCAGAATATAATTTGAAGTGGTACAGATTTTATTCTAATTGAAATCAGAAACCCATTGGCTTGAAGGTGTCTGAGTCCTTATAAGTCATTTAAGTTCAAACATAAGAACAACATAATACGAATTTGGGAGTTTTGTTGTTGAATAATTTGATTACTCCCAGGAAACTTGCACAGACATTTTGAACTTCTTGGGAAAACAGAACTTCCAGACACTTTCAAAAAATACACAGAAGTGACTAGCACAGTCCTAGTGACTAGTAGCACAGAAGTGACTAGTAGCACAGTCCAGCAAACTTCATTTTCTGACTTGAGGTATCATCTTCCAGTTCTAAGCAAAGTCTACATTCTCGCTTTTGCTAAAATGGAAAGTCATTTTTCTCTGCTATTTTTCAGAAGATATTACTGGGCTTAATCTAAGTGTCTGGTGTGATCTTAGACTATTCAGCATATCCCATCTTTTCCTGAAGGCTGGAGGTCTCCCAAGTTGTCCTTTGTCATATTGTAAGCCCTGGGTTGATGTCACAGATACTCAGGGATGTCTAAAATGATGCCCTATGCCTATATTTAAGCACTTGAAAGTTTTGTGATATATTTTCTGATCTAGGACTAGCTGGAGGTTATGAATCAGATTTGATGTCTGATCCTACCTGTTCTGTAGAAATTTTCTTTGCGTCAATATTCAATACTTTAAAAACCCCATTTTTAAAGCCCTCTGGAAGGGATTTAAAGACACGAGGGAGTGTCTAACAATCCTCCCGTTCAACTTAAGTTTTGAGTAGAGCAGAACATAAACTACAATTGCAGTTAGAAATTCAGTTTTTATCCAACCATCTGACTCTCTGTTAATGAAAAAGAAAAAGGGAAGTAATTTTCTCCCCTAAAATCAGTAATCTATTACTCTGATGAAAATCATGCTTCAGCTACCAGCCAATTCCTTAAATTGTGGAATCTGCTATGTAGTTTGCTACTAATTAGTGAGTAATACTCCATAAAAGCAATTGCGTGTTAACATTTTCCTTTATAAAAAGAGCCCTCGATGGGAGTTGACTTCCTTGCTTTCCTTTGAAAATTCCATCCCTGGTATTTATTATTATATTAGTAAGCAGTTATTATTCAGAAAATGTTACTGGCTAATTACATTAATTGGAGAAGGCACATAAGGAGGAAACCTCATGACTGACTAATTGCAGTAAATAGTATGTGTGTCTTCTTAATGGTGGAGATACAGTGAGTTCTGCAAGAAACCCTACTTAGGAGCTGCAAAGGGTGTAGAAATAAGTAATTTCTTCTTCTGAAGACACATACCCTGTTGAAAGAGCTTTTCATTTTTCACATGGTTACATTTGCATTTTGTCTGCAGCTGTTCAGTCCTAAAGTCTTACACTATTGAGATAGTGTCACTTCTGAGCCGATCACTGCTCTGACGTTGTCACAATGACCAAAAATGTCAAACTTATACTCAGAACCAGTGCTGCTTATATTACATAGGCATGTGTTGGAGTAAAGATTTTTCTCTCCTAAAACAAATACAGCTGGTCAGAACTACAGGTTACTAAAGCATGGCAAATAGGCTCAGTCCAGTCAGGAGGACTTGAAATTACTTTAAAAAGGTCACTGAGTCCCAGACGACACAATAAATGAGTGCAAGTGCACATTACACACTCTCTGAATATGCTTTAAAGTTGTTGCTCCAAATGCCTGCCTGTATATTTTTCTGGTTGTTTTTGGCTATTTCTCTTGGCGTAAGACTACAATCTATGTTGAAATGATAAAGGAGACATTGTTGCAATGGAGTCAGCGGCTCTGAATCATAAGCCCCTGCATAATTGTTCCTCTCTTTTACTGGCAACCCACTAATATTGAGGATGTTTTCGGGTGTGTATTCTTTGTTACCAAGGTATTTCCTGTGCCCTGTGGTAAGCATTCTCATGGAACAAAGAGTATGAGAAAATGGTCTCTTTAAAGGACTGATCTGTGGTGTCTGAGGCTAATAGAGAAATAAATTAATTTGTATTTGTAATATTGAAGTATGCCTACAAGCCAGTTAAGTGCTGTTATTCTACCCTTAAGAATAGTTCATGGTGGTATTGAAAAATATTGTATTAGAAGATGACAATAATCACAGTAGGTCAAAATCTAGACTTCTGCAGCTCAACATGCTCTTTCCCATTGTGATCAATAGCAAATGACATTAGAAATGTACAAAAGGGAAAAGTATCAGATCTGAAGATCTGATGGGCATTGCATCATACTGTGACAGGCAAAACTGAATTATGTCTGCTATACAAAAATCTCTCTAATCCAGATTGTGTTGGAGCATGTGGTATCTCAACAAAGGCTGAAAAGGAATGAAACTCAACATGGCATCCCAGATCTGCATACCAAAAAAGTGTGTCTGACCTGGATTTGGGTTATAAGATTAGGTGCACATTTAGAATTTTTTTCCTTTTAAATTATTTTTAACCTGCCACAGGAACGTTAATACCACAGAAAACTAAACTCAGGACTTTAAATTTCCAACCTCCTTTTCTAATACATGGATAATTTTGCTTCTCACGGAAGGATTATTAGTCTAGTTACTATATTAAGATAGGAGAACACAAGGAACAGTCAGGCTTGATGTGAATTTATTGAAGGTGCATCCTTCCATATCTTATCTTTTTTATATGTATCTTTTAAAACATCTGTCTCATGTCAAAATCATTTAAAAATAGGAACAGAGAACACTCCTTTCCACAAATACCTGGTCCTCTCTGAAGGTATTCTCCAGTTGGTGAGAATAAAAACCATAATGTGAATTGGAGGCATGAAGTGCACAAAGTTTATATTTGGTTTACATTGAGAAATAATAATCTAGGTTGTAAAAAATGTCAATATTGTTAAGCAAACAACTTAGAACTTGATTCTTCCAAGGAAAAACTAAATTTCCCCTACAGAGAAGGAAATAATTCCTTGCAAAATGAATTTTGATGTGACCATTTGGAAATATTAGGGCTACAGAATCCTGAAAGTGAATGTGAACTCCACAGGCTTGCTACTCTAATGATCAAACCTTTTGATCTAATACATAAATTCTTTATCTAAGTGGATTGATTCTCATTTAAGGACTGAGGTGTGTAAATAAGTCCTTATATCACCCACAAGAGTCTCCTGTCTTATACCTGGGAAATACAATTTATCTTATTTTTGATCTATAACTACAGAATGCAGCCCCTACGAAATTGTTGAGCTCCTAGTGCTATCAAAGATGAGAATACTCTTTACCTCATTATAAAATTTATTAAAGATAATGGAAAGCACTTGCCCTAAATAGTTAGAACCAAGATTGTTGAAACTATATCAGGGTAATATCCTCACTTTGTTTCCTCTAAATAGGTATTGAAATATTCTAGTGGTGCCACTGAAGATCAAAAGTGTCACCCAGAATCTGTTAATAAGGGGCCAGCACGTTGCTTCCTTGATTCGTAGTTTCTAACAATATATTATACGTCGTGCACATCTGTAAATTTTGATTTCTGCTAAAGTAGATTAAAGCAGAAATTGGCCCACTGTGTTTTAGAGACACTTTAGTCTCTCTCCATTTGATCTAGAATTACTTAGCATTAAAGGTGATATTCAATGTAGCTAAAATTAATTAATAGCTTTCCTGAGTGATTGATTCATAGTACTTTAAACGTGCAAGCGGATCTCACTCAACAAAACAAACTCAAAAAAAAAAATTTTAGAAATCCAACTGTTGTCTCAGGCTGAGGCAGACTGATCAAACTGAGACTAAATCTGTTTTTCTCCCTGCATCTGCTCTCAGTTTACAGGCAAGTACATGAATTTGAAATCAGTGGAATTACGTATGTGTAACTGAGAACAGAATTTAGCCCTTCAGCTGTCTCCGTACCTCTCCTTTCTCATAAAATTTTATTTTTTTTTTTTAGCAAATGATTTAAATATGTTCAGCTATATTGTTGTCCAACATAGATATCTGCTCATTAGGCATCTGTTGTAGAGTAAGCTGTGGATCAGCAGTTAAACATGAGATTTTAAACAGATTCCTATAAAACCCTGGTTTGTTTCAAGTCCAGCACAGATGTAGAGCTGTTCATCTTCATTTAATAGCTATTATATCTCTGAGGTTTTAGTATTTAAGTGGCATCATTTTCCCTTCTATGCCTCATAATCTTAATATTGCACCTCTTCATTAAATATTGCTTCCAGGCCATGATACTCAGCTTACTGTTATTTAATTTTCCTTAATTTTTTTCCCACTACAGCTCTTTCTTCAGAGCCAAAATTGTAGTGTTCTTACAGGCTGAAATCTTGGTGAAACTCCCACTGAAACTGATGCAGTCAATATTTGGCTCTCTGTTTTTGTTCAGTCAAACTTCTTCTGTGGCAGCTGGCACACATTTAGGAAAGCTCTAGGTACCCTTGGCCCCTATGTTAGTCTCACTGAGTAAGACAAGGAAAGGAACTCAGGGCTTGGCCCTCTGAGTATTCTGCTACTACTCTTTTTGCTAAACCAGTTGCTCCTTATGAAATTTTTTCTGCAAATGCTCTATCTGTTAGCACTCCATTCCCTATTGCTTCAAATCTGATGACTGGGTTACTTTTCAGAGCACCTTAAGTACAATATAAACAGTGTTTATATTACATATTCATAAAATAAGAATAAATTTCCATGACATCTATGCAAAGTTCTGTCTAGATTGTGTAAATTAAATTGTACATTCCCCGCACACAAAGAATGGACATTATTATATTAGTGAAAATAGGCTGACGGGTTTAAAGAAAGTGTTATTTATTCCAGCTAAATGTGCACGTCTAAGAAAACAAAATTAAAGATTATAATGTTTGGATAGTGGGGATTAGGTGGAGAGAAAAAGCAAATAGCATGAACGTGAAAAAATGAACAAGTTAATCTTAAATTGCCTGCTGGGTTCCTTAGTTTGCACATGTGTTCATCAATCATGAAATACTTGAAATGGCAGTACCATGGTGCCAGACATAGTTATCATCAAATTATCAAAAGGTGCTCTGAAACTGCTGCAAAAACGAAGACCTCCTAATCCTAAAATACACTCTTTACATCATGCACATATATATTACTGCTCTTCAACATTAAAAGAAACTGAGGTACATTTACACATTAAGGACTGATTATCCTCCATCACATGCAACTACGAAATGGCTCCAGGTTGCAAAATCACTGGCAATTTTACTTTACAAAGCTTTCATTTGCCCCCATGATGCCACCATACAGGTAACTGTTACAGCCTGTTGTGGCAACAATTGCTCTCTGTCACTCGAAAAGTCCTCTGTGTTTTCTCTTGCCAGATTTTTTTTTTTTTTTACATTGATCATAAGAAAGTGAGTAGGGTCAGCATTCATTAAGTTTCTATAATCTTATCAGGTTCTAAATAGCACTGATAAATAAGGTACACGTCTTAAGTGATTAAAATACTACAATTATTTTATTTCACATTTAGTTGTTGTCAGTTCCTATGGAATAAGTGTGTCCAACCAGAATGTGGTGATTACATGAAAAGCTGAAGGGCACTTAGACGTAAACTTTCCTATCTTTGCACAGGATTTATGTACATACACATTCTTATTTCTCTTCTACACATATAGTATGGTTTAAGGGGAACTGGTGCTTAAATAAAAAAATCAAAAGGCTGGAAAAATGCACTGATTTGGATGAAAATTCAGTTTGCTTTAAAAACCATAAGTCAGGTAATGTGAAAGAGACAAAATAGCCTTTTTTTTGACAATATCAGAAAAAGTCTTCTCTGACACCTTCATGAAATGATCCTTATTTTCCATTAAAATGACTTGTTTATCTAAGAAAATTCAACAATTTTTAACACTGAAGGTGGAAACATTTAAAATGTTCAAAACTAGAACATGGTGCTCTAATTTTTTGAAATTAATTACCTTAAAGTTATGTTGGTTTTTGGGTTTTTTTTGGTTTTTTTTTTTTCATGAGGCAGTCCAGCACTTTCAGTTTACGTTCTCTTACAGAAAGCAGCAAAAGAGAAGAGTTTGATAATGAAATGGGCAAGCTGGTTTACAGCTAGCTTTATTAAAGTGTAACCAGAGACAGGCAAGCTAGGTGTCTTCCAACATGACCTTTTACTGGTAATGTTCTACATGCACTTAAGGAATTCTACAGCCAAAACAGGCTGTAGAGACAAATTCATCATACACCTGGACCACAAGACCACCAGCATATTCTACAAGAAGTTAGAAAGAGTAACATGACTAGGGAGGTGATTGTCCTCCTGTACTCAGCACTGGTGAGGCCACACCTCGAGTACTGCGTTCAGTTTTAGGCCCCTCACTACAAGAAAGATATCAAGGCCCTGGACCATGTCCAAAGAAGGGCAATGAAGCTGGGGAAGGGTCTGGAGCACAGGTCTTATAAGGAACAGCTGAAGGCACTGGGATTGTTTAGTCTAGAGAAGAGGAGGCTGAGGGGAGACCTTATCACTCTCTACAACTACCTGAAAGGAAGTTGCAGTGAGGTGAGAGTTGCTCTTTTCTCCCAGGTAACCAATGATAGGATGAGACGAAATGGCCTCAAGTTGCACCAGGGGAGGTTCAGGTTGGATATTAGGAAAATTTCTTCTCCAAAAGAGTGGTCAGACATTGGAACAGGCTACCAGGGAAGCAGTGGAGTCACCATTGCTAGAGGTATTCAAGAAACTTGTAGATGTGGCACTCAGGGATATGGATTAATGAGTATGGTGGTGATGGGTTGATGGTTGGACTGGATGATCTTAGAGGTTCTTTTCCAACCTTAATGATTCTGTGATTCTGTGAAACTAAGAAAAGCCTATGCTAAGCTAGGCTGACAGTCTCTGCAGTTATAGGATCTTCTGTACGAAGGAATACCACAGGTTCCTGATAGAAAGGCTGTTCAATGCAAAATGGAAATAGGTTTCTTTATTACTTTCTGCAATTTTAACTTGCCTCTCCTTTGGCTCACTTCCTGGGCTTTGCCTGTGTTATGAATCCTCTGATGATTTCAGTTCCCAGCCCTGCTCAGCTTGGTTCCTCTTCTGACAAACGACTGCAGCTGTCAACCTGTTCGCTCCCTGCAAGGGAGGGCGAGTACTGCGCCAGCTAAAGGCACTGCTGTCTGGATGGCTACACTATTACCATTACATGATAACACTGTATTTTCATAAATCAAACTCTGAGCGTCCCTTGGGGATGTAACTCCTCCAGATTCAGGGAATACATAAGTAAATGTTTACCTGCTCAGGCTGAAACAGTAGAATTTTGTGGGTCTTTTGCAGTTAGGCTGCTGGCCTGTTGGCAACAAAATTCTCAGGTCAGTGGACCACTGGCTGGATGATTCTTCTTGTTTCCAGAAGTATTTGTTATATCCTGAAGTTGTGATATTTTGCTGATCTGTACAAGTTCCTTTAACATTCCTATAGTGGCATGATCACCAGTACCCAATGCTTCATGTTGTGATGACATGTCATGTTTTCAGTTTTGCTGAGTAAGATTATGAACAGAATGGTGGTCAGCAAGGAAGACTCTTCCTCACACTTGATTTCTAAGTGGAGCCAGATTTTGAGGCAGAGCACTGTTCCATAAAAAGTAACCACTTTTGTTGTGCTGACATTCCTGAAAGAGGGAATGGATAGAGGTTTGATGGTTTCTTTCGCATAACTGGTATTTTATAAGTACATATTTGACATACAGGCTACAGTAACAGCTTGTTAAACCTGACCTAGGTAAACCTGCCTTCTGTCATCCCAATATTTTGCTGTGTTTTCACAACTTTCTGTGCTGAGAGGTAGGAAACTACAATCTAGCACCTTCCTGCATACTGTTACTTTTTCCAGGTATATGTTGTAGGATGTTTTTGGCTGTGGCCCAAGGTAGGAGATTTTATCCTATCATCACAAGAAAATCCACTTGCTCTGAAAGTTCCTTGCTATCTATCATGCTAATTAGCTAGACTGTGCATGCCTACATTGCACAGTGCAACACTATATAAAGCCGTTTAATGAGATCACAGAGGCAGCATCACTGTACGACTGTGTGAGAAGCAGTACAACCATGGTCTCTGGGTTGACTGCCCCAGTACTAACATACACTTGAACGCATGCAGAACTGTAGTAAAGGAGGTTAACAGCGCTTTTGTAAAACAGTGCTCTATCTCCCTTCTGCTGAGATGCTCTCTATCAGGTAGTTTGAACATGTAAAATGCAGTGGTTAGTGACTACCACTAACAACTCTAGAGTACAAATATGGGCACTGAAGAATTAACACATGCTTTACTCGTGCTTTGCTACCTAGTGAGGACTAAGTGAATACTATTGTGTGGTGTAAACCCTTTACCAGAAACAAATTTCTGAAAATATATGCTCATGCTTGCAAGGCCTGTGGGCCTTCAGTTGGTTTTAAATCTGCAAAGGCAGTCCTAAGAGGTAGCCAATGTCTGCAAGTTTAAAAATTTTTTTCAGTATTTTCAAAAGAAGATGGGGGCAATGAGCTATGGAAATGCACTGTTTGTCCTCTCTCCCTAAGAGAAACTAAACATGCTCCAGGGAACAACAAAATTCTCTGTTACAGTAACAGCTCTGGCTGTAACCCAGCAAATTCTTCCCTGTTTATAATCCTTTTTCCCCTATGCCAGTAACAAATATGGTAGAAAGTACTTACCAGCTGAGAATGCATTCCCTACTCTGACTTTTCTTCAGAAAACTCCTCAAGGTTCTAGCTGTCACATATCACTCACTGTAGTGATTCTGGTTAGCTGTAGCTTATGAAGGGACAACTGCACCCACTTTTTTCCCCTAGCTGCTTTATTTTTAGAAGGTCAGTTTGAGCAAGACGTAGCAGGAGTTAACTGTGCACAAGCTGTCTGGGATGGTGCACATGGAAAACAAAGATTAAACATTGAGTTTAGTGATATGAAGCTTTTGAAGCATAGACAATTAAGAGACAGAATAGCAGAGTCAGAAGCTTTAGGTACAAAGGAGGAGGGAAGGAGACAAGAGTCCTGTTAACACTGCTACATCAACACTGCAGAGTTGTCAGTCTAGACCACAGAAATGCCTGCACTTCTCAAATAAACTTATATCTGCTCTACCCACTTTTGTATACTTGTATAGCTGTGAGGACTGGTGATAGATAGATGTGGTCACTGAATGCCAGAGTCAACAAAACTTTAAGTATAGCCCAATTCTCATGTATCCTCTCTGTTGAGACACCAGCCTTCAAGTCTCCATCTCTGATATGGGGATATGCTAGTGTCAGGTTAGACACAGGTTAAAGGAGGAGAGACAATATTAATGACCACTATATTTGTGCATCTGGGGTAAAAAATCAGCAATTATTATATACATAATTAATTACTTCGAAAGACTAATTAGCTCTATAAAAACACATACAAATACAATCTGAAAATCCCTGTCCTGCATATTTTGCATTTGTAAATCTCTCTAAAACTGTAAAGCATCTCTTATATGAATGTCTAAAATGTTGCTATTATTAAGTCAGATTATGTTCTGACTTATTGCTAAATGGCAATAAGTCAGAACATAATCTGTGTAAAAGTAGTTGGTGATCTGTTTAATTTAAAATCTTCTACACCCTCCTGCTCAGTTTTTCCTGATACTTTCCTCTTCTAGTTCCTCAGAGTGTGATTTTCAGCAGCCAGAATTTTAACTAACTCAGATTTAAAGTGGCTCGGGATAAAGTGCATGCTGAGAGTTGGAGGGAGGTTTAAGACTCTTTTAGGTTTACCTAGGAACTTGACACTGTTTTAAGGGCAGGTCCTCAACAAAGGAATAATGAGATACATCTACTGCTTCCTCTTAATTCAATGACAGACTCTCAGACTCTGTGGAAATTGTTAGCTTTTAAAGACCAGTCTGCCTTTAATTATGCCAATAAACTCTGTATGTCTATCTGCCTATTAGAGAAAACATTACTGGCATTGTTTTTAATACAATGTTTTTAATTTACTTAAAGGATAGGAAAATAGAGTTACAACCATGGTCCTCCAAGCAGGACTTAAAGGAGAATGAAAAATACGTGCTAGATTTGCCAGTGGCTAAGAATGGATTTTCAGCATCTTGACACAAAATTTTTCTTCTTTTCCTGCCAAAATAATGCAATGAAAAGTAGAAACTTAAATGAAACATATGCTAAAAGTAACAGGCCATGGGCCACAATCCTTGAATTCCTATTAGTACCCAATAACTTGATAAAACTGGGAGCTGTGGTCATGGAGCACTTAGAGAGGAGCTCACTGCAACCTACAGGAAGTCACAGGCAGGGTTTGGGGATCAGGAGCAGAGAAAAATGAGCGTGAAGGACCCATCATCAACAAAACTGTAATCTGGATCTCCACAGAAGCCAAAGAAGGACGTTTGTGTCATGTTTGTCCTCATTGTGGAGTAGTTGAGGAGTAGCTGGGGTAGTTGAGTAGTTGAGTTGGACACACACCGAGTTTTGGGAGTCTTGTTCCCCTGCGTGTGCACTGGGGGAGGGATGGGAACCACTTCCACAGCTGCCCACCTCACTGTCTTGCTGTGGGACTTTCAGGGCTGGCTTGGGGCAGATCCAGGCTGTGTTGGTGCATATGTGGTGTGGGAGAGAGATCAAGAGGAGAGGATGGAGCATGTAACTCCCAGGCATCCACTTTGCTATTCATGGATAGACCTCACCTCCCTCAGCATGGTCCAAGATTTCTGTTGCCCAACCTGCCCATACCTTGAGAAATGACCGTGTGTCTCCCAGGTCATTGAAGTTCATAAGCAACTGTGACCAGATGACTTATTTACACAGCAAGGAGTTGGGTGTCCTGAGCACTCAGGACTCAGGTAGCTGAAGCACATTCTAGGCTTACTATTTTTTCTTGTTCTTCCCCAGCTGACTTTTCCTTGTCACTATAGCAGTTCCTTTTCCTTCTTATGTTTCTGAACTTTTTATTACATTGAAAATCCTTTACTCCATGGCAATTTCAGGATATATTTGGTTCAAAACTTGCTTTATCACTCAGTAATTAGTTCTCAAGAGTTTATAGTTTTGTCTTAGCAGGGGCAGAGTATGCAAATGATATGTACTAACATTTTAGGAAAGATACAGTTACTAAAGGGAATCTCTTGAAAGTCAAGTCTCTTGGAAGCTTATTCTGTTTGACACTAGTAGAAGGCAAAAGTCCCAGTTAAAATAAAATGACAGTTGTTTATATAAGCAGATCCTAGTTACTTTAATTATTGCTTTTGGCAGGATCCTAGAAGTTTAATCTTTCTTAAATCCTACAGTAATATCTGCTGGCTAAAGTATTTCATTACCATGAAAACATATTCAGTCACTACATAACTTAAATGCAGCTATACACTAGGGCAACGTTATCCAAGATATTTTCACTTGGATGAAATGGGAAGATTGTTCTCATTTACTAATTCAATTAGAAGCCTGAGGAACATGAGATACATATAAATCTAATTTATTCAGCATAGGAATTTAAAAAGACTTTAGGTCTTTGAAGTTAAAATATCTTATTTGTTTTCCCTAATGTAGGTCAATTATTGCAGCACAACTTGCTCAGTCACCTTTTTTGGGGAAGCCAGTTTTATAAGAACAAAATGAATACATTCATAATATGAATACAGCAGTGGAAATGGCCTGTAAGTTGGGAAGGAACTATCCCAGTATGCATCAAAGAAGATTTCACTACAATTGCAGCTCCGTGCCTTCAACTTGCTCTTGAAAGCACAACACAAAGTATCAGGAATCTGCAGCAGACTGTGCTTTCTGGGGCTGCTGAGCTGCCTGGAGGGTGCAGCTTCATGGTGGAGATGGTAAAGACATTCTTTGAGTAAATTGTTATTCAAGTCAACTCCAACATCAGTGGTCAAAAACAACAGTGATGGTCAAAAGGAAATTTTCTTCTTAGTAGCTAGAATAATGCTATGTTTTGGTATTAATGTGGGATTTGTTATGAGAAGAATGTTGATAACACACTAATGTTTTTAGTTGTTGCTGGAAGTCAAAGGACTTTGTGTTTTGCTAGTCTGCAAGTGTAAAGGGCTGGGGGAGGGAAAGTATAGTGATTAGCAAAACCCAAAATTGGCATTTGGATATGCCAATAAGATATTCTATTTTGACTACAGGGTTAGCTGAAATATCACATTAGTTAAATTTTCTTATATGAAGGATGACTTAAAGCTAACATCTGACAGTACCTTTTCTTGCACCCCTCAGCACCATCAGGCCTTAACAACTTTTTGTGTTCTGGCCTTACGATTCAATACAGCCTCATTAATTTATGAAAACCAGTGCCATGGCTCTTTTGGGTTAACTGGTAACAAAATTCCCTTTTGTTTCTTATGACAGCTCAAAGTAGACTAAATCTCTAGTTCTAGTTCCTATAAACCAATTAAAATACTTCATTGAGACTTCTAAGAAATAAGGATTATTTCTACATTTCAGTTCTATATGTTGTTTCTATTACAAGAATGTTTGGGCTTTGCAAAAATACTTGAAATGTGTAAAATGCAACTCAAGGTATAGTTTCATCTATTGTTAAAAGCTAAATGAAAGTTTACATTGGACTTAGAAATATTATATCAAAATAACATATGAGCTAAAAAAACCTAAATCTTTCTGGAAAGAGAAAAATCATCCTGGTGAAAAATTTCACCAGGGGCAAGCCCCCATTTTTTCAGGTAAATGTTTCAGTCAAAAGGAATTGATCAGATTTAGTGGCCACACTTTAGAGTATGCAACCATCCGATCAGCAACTGCACGTGGCCAACCCACATTCACATGACAATTCTGTTAGCAATCAAAGCAGCTGGTCCATATCCAGCTACGTTATACTGAGATCATGTATCAGCACCAAATAAGAATTTTATTAGTTTAATATAAATAAGAGTGACATTAGGAAAAAAATAAATGACTGCAAATTGTTTGACAGTGACCCTCTGTGAACAGCACTTTACTCCAAGACTGTCTTAACTTCCTTCCTCAGTGTTATAGTGCTGAGAATCTTTACAATCTTGGAGGAGCCCTTTTTATTATAAGTTATAAAACTCATGTATTCATCACTTGTGATAACTGAAGGTTTCCTGATAACATATCTTTTTATAAAAAAGGCAGAAAAATAGAGAAAATCCCAACAGATTTCTTCTTAAAATAAGAAAAAAAAAAAATCATTGGAAAAGATTATTTGAAAACAGAACAGTGGCTACTTAATAGCTGTCTTCTAGAATGAGTAGGTGTAGTATACAGAAAAATGTATATATTTTTATATATACTACACATAGTAAATTTTGCAAAAGCAGTGATTTCTGCCGCATCCAAGAAAAAAATAATGCTGGAATCAAGGCATTAAGTGACTTATAGCTGTTGATTTTTTTCTTTTTTCTTTTTTTTTTTTTTTACATTTTTCTATCATCTAGCATTGAGTAAAGCATCCCATAAATATTTTTGTTCCTGTACATGTTGTCTTAGTGGATGTTTTTGAATCATTTTAGTGAGCTCTGGCATAAGACACTAAAGAAGTACAAAGAAAATATATTCCACACACACTTCTATAACAAGAGTCCATATGCTGTGTCAGAAATGATGTTGGAGATAGTGCTGACAGTCTTTTTGGTAATATAAGAGGAAAGGAGAATGTGTATGGAGGTTAAATGGAATTAATTGAATCTAACTCATCTCAAAATGCCTTTTGGGCTATTGGATATAGATCTCCTGACAGCTGCAGATGTAGTCACAGCAGTATTATAAAAATAGAATTTTTTTTCTTCTAAAGTTCAAGACCTGAGCACTGCCTAAAAAGGGAGACATGCCTTCGAGCATTGAACTTTCAGTATTTTTCTGACTTTAATGAATACCAACACTTGGAGTTCAAAGCATGGATTTAGTATCCCAAGGAAAAAAAAACATTAATTTTAACCATGATTACATAACAATGCACAATACAACGTAACTTTTACTTGGGAAACCTTGAAAATGCCTGGCTGTTTTTTGTTTTTCTTTTCCTTTTGGGATGAAAATGTAGCAGGAAGAGAAAAAAACTGTTATTCACAGTCCTCTGAAACATTTCAAAGTTAGTAAACATTTCTGATATGTGTAAAAGTGGAGATCTGCAGCAGGTAGTGACATGCATGCCTTCGACAACAATATTAGGTGTTTCCACGCTGAGATAGATGGCTATCCACCCAGCAATGCAGACAAACAGCCGTCCACTTCATTTGGACGCCTGTAGCAGTGCTGAAGCCAGAGGTGTTTTCTGGCTGGGTGGAAGGTTGATGCTCAGACTCTTTTAGGAAAGTTTTGAGGCTGCCCTATGTTCCAGTCAATACCAACTCTGCTATGATTGTACCTGTACAACTACTTTCACACAGACACTGTGCAGCTTGCTGCATTTGCTCTGGTTTTGTTTTCACCAGATCACTTTTCAGGCAAATCAAATCCCTGACCCAGTTCCTGAAGCAGCCACCTGAAGACTAGAGCTGGCATGGAGAAGGTCATCAGCCTTTCTCTTTTCAGTGGTGGTGAAGATTGTTGTTGGATTAACAACGCTGCACAAGTGGAATCTAAAATTAACTGTTCCTGCAAGAGGGGATTTGAGAAGATGCCGAGGGACCAAGGATAGTCCTCTTCTTTCAAGAAAAAAGTCACCTGAAGGGCTGTTAGGTCTGACTGCAGCCACCAGGTATTTCTAGAGGAAAAAAAAAAAAAAAGAAAAAAAAAAAGAATATGTACCAAAATTTTAATATTCTTTACCCAGCCTGACCACTAAAAAAAATTAGGCATAGAGAAGGGTATTGCAAGATAATGATGGCACCTTAACAACAATCACGTGCTTAAAATCTCTTAAACATATGAGCAGCTTACTGATTGTGACAAATGTCACATCATTAACATTATATGTATAAATTGTCCTTAACTCAGGAAATTGTTCTTAGCTCAGACTACAAGAAATACATTCTTTTGTAATTTTAAGTTGAGTTTACAATACTTGGTGCTTGGAAGGTGGAAAAAAACCCAAGGCATTCTTTCTAGCAGTAACTCAAGGAAAGTTTCACAACAGGGGTGTGCTATTCAGCTTCCCTTTTGGGCATGAAAATATTTTTGAGAAGACTCAGAAGAGTGCGGTCTATTCTCCCAGAAGCACTAGACCCAGTATTATCCCTTTTTTCTATGGGTGCAAATCCCTTCCTTCGGAAGAAATCAACAAGAAAATCTTGCAAGTAACCTGAGATCAAATAGAGTCCTTAACAATGTAAGAAATGTTCTCAGGGCCTGGATTACAGTCAAGTCCTGGTCTAACTGAAGTCAGTAGAAGTTTTACTGTTTATTTCAAGTGAACTAGTTAAAGCTTAAAATTGTGTTAAGAAACAGTTGCCATCTAAACCGTGCTTAACATTTGACACAGAGGAGCTTCAAGAGAACATGAGCAGGAAGCAAACAGAGCTTGGAGTACAGCTGGACCACTGACCCTGCTGACCACATTTGCAGTTATAATTAGGTTCCTTTTTGCTTGTTTGGTAGTAGTGTAATGGGTCTTTGAAGTCTGTATTTCCTCCCTGCATTTCTCTTCAAGTCACTAAAGACATGGGGCTCCACTCCAACCTTGCCTCCAGGTCTCTCACATAAGGCCATTGCTGGTGTGCCACACGCTCTCTTTCTCTGGTTGTCATCACTCACCTAGCAGAACCCCTAAGGTCCAAGATGTGGCAGCCAAAAGCTGGCTGAGAGCCACTGGCTCTCCATTCTTCACATGGGTTCTTTTAATCTACTCTGGGACTTGGCAAATAACCTCTCTTTTCCCCAGTTTCTTCACAAGCTAAAGGAGTATGCTAGTGTGTTATTTTGAACCAAAGCAGGGTGTTTTCCTCAGAATATATTCTCATTCAGTTCCTGTCTTATTACAGCTCTGATGTTAAAGGAACAAGTAGCTGGAACAATAAGAGTTAAGTCTTTTCTTAGAGTTAAGAATGCAAGTGCTTTCCTGGACCAAAGGCACCACGTTTAACACAGAATCTGGTTCTCCAGGAGTTCTTTCTGCCGAAATGCAACTCAGTAAAAGCCAAAAAGTTTTGGTTTGGCAAAGAGAAATTTAAAAATGGTTGAGAAGAAGAATTTCTAGTGAAAGTGTGTCACAGAGCATAGATTAGCGTGGGGAGTAGGTTTTACCCCATTGGTAGAAGACACAAGTTTAAATAACTTTTATGATTGACTTGAAACAAAGATTTTTTCTCAGCTTGCTCTGAATTGAAAAACATATGCAAGGTAAATACTCATAATATTATGGTACATAAAATAAACTTATTTCATTGTTTATTAAGAAATTGCTTTTCTTCAACCTTCCTTTTTCTTCTACAATGATAGACAGACTTGTCCTGGAGATCACTGAATGATTCCACATCTCAATATAAAGTGTATGCAGGACTTTCTAAAGAAGGCTATAAAATATTCAGCAAAAAGTTTTGTTTGGAGATCAGTTGTTTGAGCCTAAAAAATTTCTGATAATGTACTTTGGATATTACTTCAGGTCTCTATCCTCAGAGCAGACACCTCTGGTGTCAAGAATGCCAGTTTCACTCGCAGTGAATGAGGAAAGGGAAGTTTGCAGTTCATTGAAAATATTGAATAATATTGATTTAATCTATTTTGGATAGAAGCCACGTTAAAAATACAAAACCAGAAAACACAAAATATTTTTTACAAATCAGAAAACCACTTTCAAGTACCCCTACTCTTAGCCCATTTCTTGTTGAAATGGTTTCAGCACTCAAGAAAATATTTCGGTAAAAACCCAACAACCCCATTACACAATTCAAGATTCGGGGTGTACTATAGTTCAAATCGCTTAGCAGAACCAGCTTAACAGTTTTGCAGGAGACAGATTGGAAGCTGCAGATCATATCTTTTTTTTCCGGTGTGATTTCTAGCTGGACACTGATAACTCTAGAACACAGAATTTACTGATGATATTAAGAAGACCTATTTTACACAGTTATTTTTTACAAGAAGCTGGCATTTAGCAGTCATAAACAGCAGCAAAGCAATATTGTGGCTTGACACTGTTTTGGTTGTAGCGATGATGTGGTAGGAAGTGGGTGTCAAGTTCCCTTGGCAACACAAGGAGGATAAATGACACATTCTGAATCACCAATGAATCATTAACAGGGTTCTGCTTCTGATTTTTGGCTTTTATTTTCAGATTCCGAAATTATGATAGTGGTAAGATGATGGATGAAGGTGAACACAGCATTCACAGATGTGTAATAATGGTCAGATCATTATTAGAATTCCTCACACCATGAAAGCCGGAAGATTTAACAACCAGCAATTATTCTTTGTTTAAGCTAATGTCCTTTGGAGTTAAAGAGTGTCCAGGTTCTTTGCAGAACAACAAAGAGGATGAGAGCAGAAGTATGAACTCTCAGTGGCCAATGGCAGGACCACTACGTTCAGCACAGTTCAGAGAGGTCTGGGTTTCGCTCACAAAGTTTACAAGAACTTATGCCCTGTAAGCACATGCTGTACTACACACAGTGCTGGAAAATGAAATGCACTATCTTTTACCACGAATAATAAATGGATTTTGATAACAATATCAAATAAATTTATAACATATGCTAATTTGAGCAACTGAGATCCCTCCCAGACTTCAGGCATGATGACACAAGTGAAAGTAAGAAACAGCAGGCCATTAAAGGGAACAGCAAGATTATCTACTATGTATGCATGTGCATGTTTGCATACTTGTATATATGTAGGTTCATTATGTGTATGTATAGTCATTATCATCAATGTTGGTGTTGAATTTTTTTTAAACAGAAGTTGTAAAAGCCATACCAGAGTTCAGACTGTCAATTTTGAATGGGTTTAATTATATAAATTAATATATTTTCTATAAACATACACATACAGTTAAATCCTCATTGATTCTTAATTGCTGTGGGAGTTCATTTATTAGGATGTGGACCAGCTGAAGGTTTAGGCTCTGGTGCCTTGACACACCAGTTGGCATTTTACAGCGACCAGGAGCTTTACCCTTCACTGTTTTTGTTGGTTCAGCACTGTATGACAAACTACATTCATTGAGTAGGCAGGACCAGAAAGAGCCTGGGAAAGTTTAAGTACAGCAAGTAAAGAAATTTATCTTGCAGGTTTTCCATCTGAACACTTCTAGATGTGAATATGTACAGCAATGTTTGGATATATATTGCCAAAAACTGTATTGGCTGTAGCTTTGTTTTCTGTTATTGATTGCATTGAATTAACAATAGTCCAGTAATATAATTTACCCAGGCCTCTGTGATGGTTGTCACGTACATTACAACACTCCTGAGCTTATAGGATAGTTGAGTTAAAACAAGCAAACGAAGCTGATAGAAAAATGCTTTAGGATTACCTAAGGCTATGAGAAAGTGACAGTGTAATGGCTATGATGAAAACGAAGCGTGCCTTATAGACTCAAAACATTATATGCTCTGTATTAACACTCATATTTCTACACAGAGAAATTTTCACAGAAGAAAAACACCATGCTGCATGTCGGACTGGTGTATTTTTTTTTAATTATCTAAGCTCTAATAACCCCTTTGTGAAAACTTTAACTCTGGTTAAAAGAAAATTAACAAATTCAAAGCTGGTTCTGGCTGCCATCCCAGGGCACAGTAATGAATAGGTTTAAATCAGTGTAGGGGCTATCATCTTGGGAACACCACCATCACTACTTTTTCTTAACTTTTGACTTTTCTGGGGCCTGTTTTAAATTAAAGAAGCACATTCAACTGTGAAAGATCTTTTTGGGTCATTCCGTATTGTTTTCTTTCTAAGTTGAGTTCAATCATGAAAGTTTGCTTCCAGAAAAGCTTTCAAAGCAAGGACACAATGTTCTTAACTATTACTCTCTTTCTGTCTTATGAAATCATATATACATTTTGCCAACTTGAAAATCAATGTTTTTAAGGAAATGAAAGATTATTGAAGTCTTTACTGGAGCCAAGTAGCTTATTCTTCCATACCTATTATATTGAATGGTGGCGAACTAATCTCTCTGCAGATCCAGAGGTGAAAATTGAAGCCAAAAGCTTCCAAAAATTTCTCCTACCTGTAAATGTGTACTTGAATGCTGAGGTTGTGCAGTCAAAAACACAATGTAATCCACATAATACCAGTTCGTGCTGTTGTCAGTAGCAGTTAGTGAATCTTAACCTGAGAATATGACAAACTAATGGCCCAGTTAGATCAAGATTGACTCTGACCTTGACTTGATACAATGTTCTTGTCTGATTTTTGTAGTATCAGTCTTCAGAATTAAGCCTTCATAAGCGTAAGGAACTCTGAAGCCCATAATTCTCTATTGGTAAAGCCCCAGACACACCTGTGCTTGAAATTACTGGATGTAACTGCAGCTGTGTTGAAGGTTGAGTAAGGAAGGCTGACTATGGTCAGCTGACGATGTTTTCATTGATTCCTGATACATATCGCTAGCTATTCAGCATAGCTTTATGTACGTCATGGCCTTCAGCCACCCTGAAGATTACACCAGTGCATCATCACCAAGTGCTTTTCATGGACTGCTGAGCTTACTTCTTCCAAATGCAGATGATTCCTCCATGTGCTACAGTTACCTACTAAATCTTCACAGAGCAGAACCTTGATAAAATAGTGAATGCCTGTTTATTCTGCAGCTTCTGTCCCTATTTCTATAAGTAGCAGTATCCCAGGTGCTAATTTTGCCGAAGTATTTAAGGTCTAAGAATTGTTTCACATTGGCTGAGTTGCATTAGAAGGTAGATTTAGCCTTTTCAAAAGAAAACTAGGCCAGCTGGCCCATAAAGAGATTGATGAGTCTTACATTTTTACTTCCTTCTACTCTCAGTAGAAGAGCTAGATATCTATCTAAAATTAACTGGAGAAGACTTCATAAATTGCATGTGCACCCTAAGAGATGGAAAGCATCCATGGAAGATGGACTGGATTTTCCTCTCCTGGTCTCCAAAGATGTCTCCCTCTGACTATAGGTTGTACAGGAAATGTCCACTCTGTTGGTGGACTCCCCTTTCCTATGGTAAGGTAAATAAAACTGTGGCAAAGCAGCACGAAAATGAGACTCTGAGTTAGGAGAGTGATTCACTCTAAAGATTTTTGCTAAAGCTGCACACAGTTAGTGGGAGCGATTGGCACCATCTGTCTCACCATGCTGGTAGCCCATCTGAACAAAGTTGGGGAGCACATGGTTGCCCCAGTCTGTACCAAAGTAAAGTTTTGCTAACTCTTGATCAATGATGAGAAAAATTCTGTAAGTTCTGATGCACAAACCCAAACATATGTATTCAGCATTTACATGTTTTCAAATATAGTAAGTGCTTATACTGACATTTAAATTTCGCAAGTACCAATTTTCTGCTTTTATAGACTAATCTGCTCCATCTCTAAAACAGACATAGTCTTGCCTTTGTGATATTGTGCAATATTTTTTCTCATTTTTTGGCTTCTACTTCCTTAGCTAAGGAGCAAAATAAAAAGTATACCTTGGGAGTTTAGGAAGTTATTAAGAAGAGAAACTTATTCAGAAAAGGAACTTCTTGTTTCTCATATATTCCAGACTCAGCCAGAAAATGTTCCTTTTTGTCTCCCCCCACCAGGCCCCCAGCTACAACATACACTCTGGTTATTTGACTCATTATGTTCCACTATGGAAATCATAACTGAACATTGACCTTTTGTTTATCTTCCTCAAACAAAGTCCTATGTCTGAATATACAGCCTTTCCCAGACAGATGTTTTTATTTTCCAGTTGCAACCTCTACAGTTTCACCTGGCGAGCTTTACCCTAGTATTTCATCAGTGTCACAGGTGGAGATCATTTGCTATGACTTCAAGGTTATTATTTTTTCTCTTTGCAAATGAGAGATAACAGATAAGCTATTATTGTCCCTGAGGGGAAATTATTTTCTCTTGTACTAGCAATGAATCAGCAACAGTTTATGATGTAGGTGATCATCTCACTGCATGAATTTTCAGGCAACCGTGCACAGGATGTTATCTTTTTTACTGTGCATTATCTATTTCTTATGGAAGTATTGCATTCAGAGAATTCTCCTGGGCTGAAAAAAAAACATTAAAAAATAGTATGAGAAAATGAAAAGAACAGCTTATATGCACAGCAGGAAAAGGTATAATTCCTTTTATCCAGGCTCTGTCATTGCTTTACCTTCTAAATTTGTTTGTAGATATAGGATGCATGTCTGCTGTATGTTAGATTTCCATAATTTTTTTCACTTTTTTTATATACTTGATACCTGGAATGACCTGTACTCAGAAGGGTCCCACGAAGGCAAACACAACCCCCATGCCCAGCATTGCCAGTGAGCAATCCAATGCAGAAGAAGCTCCAGCTCTGGAGCCATTGAGATCTATGAGGTGCTTTTCCTCTCCATACCTATTTTTTCCTCAACTGTATTTTACACTTTGATTCTTACCCTCTTTCCTTCAACATCCTTCCATACTCTTTTTTTTTTCTTTACTTTAGTCCTTTCTAGTCAATGAGGAAACTAACATGAAAGTACTGCCTTCACACAGCTCAAACATATAATTATTTTACCACTTCCTCTAGTCTTGGGTCTTCCCTTTCTATTTGCTTGATAAGCTTTACAGGAAACCTACGTCTCTATTTGTATAGATGTTAGACAGAATGCTTCATTCTTTATTGGCCCTCAGGCACTATCAAATAGTATCATAATATGTGTTCTTAAATTAAGACCTATGTTTTGATGACAGAGAAACTCACCTGCAGGAAGAATTTCCTTCTTCTTTCTGCTTTCTACTTTCTTCACAAATCAACATGCAAACTTTTAAACTAAGATTATTCCTCTGAAACCATCAAGTTTCATGTTCACAGGCTGATCCTTAAACCCTCATTACTCTGGCCAGTTAATGACCAGATGCGAGTCAGGCACACAGGGTAATTACACAAGCGTGTCAAAGTACTGCACAGCAGCAGAGGCAAAGCAGGTCTTTGCAGGAGAGCTTTTAGTCTGTGAAATGCATAAAGGAAAGTAACTTGGTGGAATTCTGTCAATATTGTCCTGAACTTGTGAGTATTTACTCTCATCTTTTAAATGCTTGACGATAGTAGATTCCAAGACTGTTTTAGACCACTTGCGTAATAAACCAGAACAGTGGTTTTTGGCCTTGTCTTCATTTTTTAACATTATTTATTGAATGAAGAAGGTAAATACATTTAGCCAACACTTTTTGAAGCATACTTATATTTTGAAAAGTTTTGATAAAAGTTTTGATAAGTAATAATCAACCCAAATGTCTGAGACAATTGTATTTCACATACCTGCCACAGGATTTATCAGGGAAATAGCTAATAAAAGGGTTAGTTTTGTATAGTAGATATAGCCCTTGAACTACACTTACTGTTACAGCAACACTTCACTGAGCCTTTAAAAAAACTGTAGCACATACTGGCAGCAATGGGAGGTTAGGGTGTAAGAAGAGGAACTGGAAAGGAGACATGGCTGGAAGAAGAGCTGGGAGAAGGGGTGGAGGTGATCTCTGAGAAGTCACCTGTAAATTATACTGTGCAGATGTTATGTGGCCTGATACTCTAAAAGTAAAAGAAATGACAGAGGGAAAAAAACCCCCAAAACAGAGGAATGGCATTTCCTTCAATTCTATGAAACAAAATAAGCACAGTTATTAAGGCTGTCCTTTAATCTGAACAGAATTACCTGTATTGACTGACTGTCTCTGGAGTGAAAGTACAAAGGCAAGAAAAATTTGGGCAACAGCTGGGCCCGGCCAGTGCCTGCACTGAACTGGGCTTCTCCAGGAGCTCAGCTGAAAGTCTCACACTGGTTTGCATAGTGAAACAGTAGCTAGTTTCTGCTAATTTTCTCTTTACCTGTCTGTTGAGTTATACCTCAGGTTCCCTTCTGAGATGTGAGAGAAAACAGAGGAACTGGAAACATTTTTCTTAAATCAGAGGGGTGTGGGGATTTGTTGGGCGAGATTAAATTAAAACAATGTCACCTCTTACTAAGAGATTGTCACTGATGACAATTTAAAAACATCTCAAAATTTATTTTTTTTTTTTCCATTCCCCCCTGAGGCACTGTGCACTCGTGTCCCTTGGATACATTTGTAAATCTTGTCTTTTGTTATCAGTTCCCATTCTTTGTATTTCCCCTTCAGGGAAGAAAACTTGTCTTCAAGTGAAGAGCCTGTCTTAAAACAACAGAAATAAAAAGCAGGTGAACCACTTATTTTAGATAAAAGGATATATTCTTGAAAGTCATTTGGTTTGTCTGTTTCTCTTGTTCATGTCAGACCTATTTATTCACCTGCAGGAGAAGTCTGACTTCATTTTTTTTTTCCATACTTCGGGCTGAAATTCTACTCAAAAGACAAAACTACACGTGTCTAGTGCAACTTGCACCTCAAACTTTGTAACAGGCTCAATAAAGCAGTGTGTGGATGTGCTCAGCTTTCAAAAAGTAAATGTCTATCACTTTGGGGACAAATGTTTCAAATTTTCTTCATAAATTAGGAAGAATATATTTACAAAATAGCTAATTAAAACAAAAAATATTCATAAAGGTTCCTCTTAAGGATGAGGATTGATTACTTATATTCTGGAAGACTCTAAAGACATGATTGTTATTTTTGGGTTCTTATTCCCAAGCAAAATAAAACATTTTGCTATTTTTTGACCTCCAAAGGAAATATTCACCTTTAATGTAAAATACAAACTGTTACTTTCTCTTCACCCTACCTTAAATATATGACCTGCTCGATGTCTAGTTCCAAATAGTATTTGTGTCACTGAGAAACACATTTCTGTGATGTTTCCTTTAGTTGTGTGCGCACAAGACTTGCTCTGTGCACAGAATCTCCTGCTTCTCATCATTCTGGAGACTCTGCAGACAAATTACCTGCCTTTCATCTTTCTGCTGGAGGGGGGAAAAAGATTACTAGAGGGAGGAAAAAAAAAGCTTAGTAAGTGTTTGTGTAATAGAGTTGGAATGTGACACAAATATAACAATTTCAGGAAGAAAGACTTTTAAAAGAGCAGAATGGAAAAGGAAGCTGAGAAGACAAATTATGCCTCCTTTTATATTTACCTTTAAACTTTCTCCCCTACTTTGTAAAATTCCTTAATTTTATTTAATAAAATGTACCATTTATTAAATGTATATTTATTAGATGTACTATTGTTACTATTAACCTTCCGATGGATGAACAAGTCTTAGGGAAGAATTTTGAATTGGCTGGAGAAGAAGGAGGGGAACATACTAATCTGTTTTTCCTTTTGAAGCAATGTTAAAAAATAATGCTTAAGCAAATTAGAGAAGCGTGAAAATAGGGCATAGGGTCTAGTTCTTCTTCCTTGATACAAACAGGACAAGCCTTCTTATCAGACATGATTATATAAGGAATTTCATTATAAAGTAGAGCAGAACCTGCCTGAATGATGCCCAAAAGAAGATCTGGGAACTTTACTTTTATTTCATCCATTTCAGGAACTGTCAGACCTTGAAGATGACATTCTTAGACTAAAAGTTTCAGAATATTTCAGAATTTTCGGATCTCCCTGTCTGCCCTTGCAGGAAAATCTGAGAAGTTTGATACAGTCAAATGTGCAGTTAAGTCTGATGATGGAGGCTGATACTGCTGTAGGAAGTGGGTAGTACTGGGCGCTTCAAACTGGAGAGAATCCAGCCTGAGGTCCAGTCCTGTGTCCTGGCCACAAGGCTGAGTAGTAGCCTGAGGGAGATATTGCCCTGGCAGTTGAAGCTGATTTATCTGTGCTGCCAAGAACGGAGGGGTCATAGGGTAAAAAGGAAAGCAGGTGAATGAGAACTTAGTCTAGCAGTTGGAGGATCCTGCTAAAGGACACAACTAAAATGCCATGGCCAGGATTATGTGTGCATTTATGTTAGATCACCACTGAATAAAATCAAAACCAATCCTGGAAGTAGGGGCTACAACTCCAGCCTTTTGCAGAAGCTACATCTGAAGTAAGTGTATGAATTAGACGGAATGCTTTCTATCACTGTTGGTTTCTTAACAACTGTGTTATTTGAAATCTTATACAAATGCTATAAACATTTAAACATGTAAATATAATATAACATGTAAATATACATATAAACATGAGCACATATAAAAGTAGTCATTTTCTAACTAGTACAACCTGCTAAACCACTAAGTCTTTATTAGATCGAACAGGAGACAATCTAGTTGCTCTGTACTTTATATTACTGTGACTACTCCAAGTTTTCTTGATAAAACACTTGCCAAAAACCTGTGGCTTCCTTATATCTCAGAACAATATTGCTAGTTACTTGCAGCATTTGTTGATGTTTCATTTTGACTTTCAGATTTCAGCATCCTTTACTTCTCTGATTAATTTTTACTAAAATAAATCAACACCCCCCCCCAAAGCTGCTTAAAACCACTTGCCTGAATTATTGAGAAATGCGATACGAAATTACACAAATTCCCAAACTCTCTTTCTTCAAATACTATATCCCAAAGTTCCTTTAATGCTGTTCCCAGAAAGTGACTCATGATTCTTTATTAATTATGAAAGATGTTAACTTAATGACTGCACTAAAAATATTTTTTTCTCTTCTTACCATAGCTTGAAGGAAATATCGTTGCCAAGGTATTATCTCTAACACTGATCTCGTACTAATAGTGTACATGTAACCTTTTCATGATCGATTCTTTAAAGCCTGGCCAAACGGGATTTTTTAACAAGTTAATGCTGACCTGATTTCATTTTCAATAGACTACGTCTTTAATTGCACTAATAATTGTAGACATTTAAAGTTAGATATTAATATAATTAAAAACAGGGACAAAAATTCTCTGACTGTAGAGTGGTCAGCATTTTGCTCTGTTCATGCATAAGTTTATTGCTGATATGGTATTTTTTCCATTGTGATAATCTTAATAATACTACACTGGAAGAAACCTGCTTTTGTGAGTTTGATGGATAGGTTATCTCAGTAACCAGTCAGGAAGTAAATGGGAATATTCCACTATTAGCTTCAGATACATTCTCCTGGTATCATCAAGGGATGTCTGGAGAAAAATCTTGTGTTTGTAGAGATGGTAAGTGGAGCAGTTCATATTCTTAGTTATGTTATGCCCTCTGGCAAGCCTGCCAGGAGAGTGCTGTGCTTGTTTTGTGAAGAGAAACCTCCTCCACATTCCAGCCTGAGCATATCTATTGTTTTCAGACATAAACAGATGTGTTCCTTACCTAAGGGAAGCTCTCAAAAATATGGAAGCAAAACAGAAGAAACTGATGTGAAACCACAACAGTATTTGATCTGTCTGCATGCATTAATAATCCCAACTTTAGCTGAAGGGAGAGATCTGTTGCATTCAGTTTTATTTATTTGCTTAATTTCTGCCCTGCAGTACATAAGAACAATAAAGGATATAAGAATTAACTTTACATTTTTAATTTTAATTAGGATTTTGTTAAATACAGATATGCTCATTATGTCATTCCTAATTATTAAATGCAGGATAATTCAGATTTGCTTAACAAGAACTGGGGAAAGGAGGGTAAACATATTCTTTGTTCTGCCAAACCACGCTGTATTCTACTGGCCAAAATCTCAAAACTTGTGATGAGATCAAACTATAGATCCAGAAGAGAGCTTTTTCTAGTAATTCTGAGAGGATGGATTAATTTTATCTGCATACATCTCTGCTACTTGCTAAAAAATATAAATGTACATCTGTCAACATTTGGATTGTTTTTACCTCTGTACATTTACTTTCTGCAACATGCTGATTTATCTTTTCTAACCTTAAACCGATATCTGTAGAATGTTCAGACATGGGTTAGACTTCAGATGCCTGTGGGAGGTAAAATGATTAGCCACAAGTGGGTCAGGGTTACAACTCCTTCATGAAGACAAGGCACAGCGAACTTGTGTAGCTATTGGGTGTGCACCTTCTCCCTTGAGTGCTGCGTCTCTTTCCTCTCCCTCATCACTTGTCTGTGCCACGGTTACAATACAGACTGTATGAAGAAATTAAAAAGTCATAATGTTGAGTAACTACTAGTAGTACTGAGAAAAGTACTGTGTGTTGGAGAAGGATGAGTGTATCTGTGAAGGGGAAGAAAGGCAAGTGTTGAACACTGCAGGTGCAAAGGAAGGGGAAAGATGTTGGAGCAAGGTGCAGTATCCCCAGGATAGCACTGTCCCGGAGCCAGCTTTTGGCACGCTGGGAAAGCCACATGTCACAGCACAGCACTGGCTGACCCAGCACCTCTCTGGCACCATGCTGCGCTGCTGCTGGTGCTGCCTTCACTGTCTGTGTAGTGTCGCAGAGCAGCGGCAGCTGGCCTGGGTTAGAGACCTTCTTGCAAGGTTACATTCATTTGCAGAATTAGCGACTTGGACGTAACAAACCTTATTTAAAAGCAAAGATGCCCAGGAACTCAGATTTTTTATTTTTTATTTTTTAATCCACAGTTAACAGACGATCAGAACAGAAGCCGGTTGTGACTCCCTAGTCCTGGGATGAAGAAACTGTAGTGCTACAGGAAGAAAAGAATAAGAATCTAGAAAATGTTATGGCAAAAAGTGACAAAAGGATTCAATAAATGAAAATTGACTTTATTTTTAAGTCTTGTAAATTCCAAAGTATTACTTTTTAAAATGTAAGTGCAAGTAGCATCTCAGTTCCATAAAACTGAGTGGGGTATAACTTAAAATATGACACTAAATATAAACAAGAACTACCTGCAAAAAAGGATAATTAATGGTTCAAAACATTCTTACTCAGAGATTGAAGAATTTAATCAATCTCATTCATAAGTAAACTGTAAAGTTTAGTTTGTTCATAGAGCAAATGAAATTTCCTGCAGAAATTCTGAAGAATTATAGTTATCATGATAGACTGCTATCTTTGCTCTTTATTTGTTATTTCTGAATGTACATCATATTAAAACCTTGGTTTCCATGCTACTACAGTTTGATTCATATCTTGTGGTTAAAAAGACTGTCTTTTGTTTCCAAAATTTCTGCTGTGAGAAAGCTTCTGCTGAAATGTAGATAGTTAGTGGTGTGTGGATGAAATATATATTCTTTATAACCTCCTCCTCCAGTAAGAATAGACTCACCACAAGATGCATGACAACACTATTCACAGTGTTGCAGTCCAATTGGCACACCACCCACTAATTGTATAATCAAACATTTTTTCTGTTTAGAAAGAAAGGTTTCATGTGATACTTGCACATGTATAATTTGCATAATTTCCAGGTTGCAGATATATACTTTACTCTTGTAGTAGCAGGTCAGACCATTTCTATCACTTCAAATTATATAATCAAAACTATTATTCCATAAAATAAAATAATTTACATTACATAGAGAAAAGCTTCCTTACAATACCAAGAAACACTTTTTTTACTGCAAATCTGGATTTGTGTCCTAAGAACAGAGAGTTTTCCTTATTCAGTTGCAGTTTATTGGGCTGTAAAGGGAACTCTCTAACATGTTACAGCATGAGAGCTCATTGACAGGAGGTACTTATTACTTGTGCCATCTGCTGAACTTCCAAATAGAGTTCATATATCTAGACCAGAAATCCACATATTTGTGTCCCTGTGTTTCTCTACCCCCTTTCTCAACTGAGGACAATTCCCAGAAGGAGTAGAAGATCCTCAAGCTTTTTGCTACATACTCCATGATGTCTAAGTAGCCACCTTACCCCCCTCAATTCTCTTATCTGAGAAACGCAACCTCTTTCTCACCAAAATGAAGCCCCACCTCATATTTCCAATCTCAAAATATCCCAGGCCTGCACCAGCATCCTGAGTGACAAGTACAGGACCACCTGGAGGTTGTCTAGAAGTGAACCCATGCCACCTGGAGAGAGACAGAAACAGCTGTTCCTAACTCTGTACAAACATAAAAATGAATCTTTTCCTTTGCAGACAGCAGAAATAGTACCGCAGTTAGACAATATCTTCCTGGAGAAATGCTGTTACTGTTCACACTACAGAGCAGTGGATACTGATAGGCTTCCTGGAATCCCTCTGTGGCCAAGACAACATTGCCCTTGTGCATTGTAACATGGAAGGGAATTGGAATTCCACAAAGTTTTGGTGTGTGAATTTTCACATGAAAAAAACCCTAATATTCTGTGATGGACAGGCAAACTTGTGAGGATTTTGAAGTTCAGGCTGCCTTAATTGGATCCCTGTATATTTATATATCTACAGTCGCTTCAAACTGTTTGTATTTAATGCAAACATGGGTAATGAGATTATTAATATGCTGTTGTCTAGCGGTTTTTATGAGGAAGAATTTTTAAAAGACAAAACTTGTGGTGTTTTTTTTTTGTCACAGTATTTGATATCATCAGCTGCTCATATTGTCAGCTTCTATTACTTTCCCAGCTAAGGGCTTTGCCAGACTTTTGGATGAATCAGAAATGCCTTCAAAATATTTTTATTCTCTACTTCAGTCCTAATTTTGAGTTATCAGAAAAATTTTGCTTGACAGTTGCTATCACATAAGAATAGGTTCCGTTTAGTTCCTGTTTTCAGTGCGTAAACAGTGCAGTACACCACTGACCGATGGAGAGATAAAACTACCCCTCCAATGCTCTTTTTAGGTGCCACTTCAGCAGGCAAATGTGGACAAACAGGGAAGAATGAACTATCCTTTCACCTACAAAAAGTGCAAGCACCAAGTAGGCGCTTGTACTACTTCTTTCTGTGTAATGTCTGTTTTACAGAGGAAGATGAGCCTCCAGCTTTCACCACGGTCAAGAGACACTGCTGGAGTGCACTCGTCCTGCTGGAAATCCTGACTGCAGTGCTGCTGCAGAGGGTTGTCACCCTGGCAGAGAAAACTAGAAACTCATTACAGGATGTCAGCATGACTATAATACTTCTTACCAATGGATTTCTTCTTCTACATACACATATAGTCTTTGGGGATGTACATTGCTTCCTCTAAATTATTGATACTTTATTTTAACAACACAAATATAAACAGATTGCCTGGCTATCATGTGGGAGGGTAAAGAGCATAATGAATTGCTTCAAGATGATGATTTGTTCCAATTAAACCTGAATGTTGTGGTTTTGATGATCGTTTAACTGTTTTAGGGAAAACAGGAGGTACATAGACTGGTAATGAAGGGAGTGAGAAGTTTGCTTCCCTTAAGTGGTTATAGTCTACAAAAATCTGTCAGAGTTTTCTGGTATTATATACCTTTACTAGCTGTAGCTATTTAAGTTGATAAATAGCTATTAAGCTATTTAGTTTATTTAGTCAATCAAAAGGCATATAACAAAGAAGAAATATACCTCTTGCCATAGTGAAAGTGAAAAGAAAGACAGGGGAAAAGCAAAAATTTGTATTTAAAGACCATTCTCTTCCTACCACAGACTCTTCATTAGAAAACCAGCTGGCAGATGCTTAACCATTTCCTAACCATCTTTAAGGGTAAAATACCTCTCTGTGCAGCCTTCAACAAAGACAATAAGATGAGCTATTTACAGGAGATTGTGATAGTCCCAGTCAGTAACAGTCAGTACTGTACAAATCGGCCCTTCTGCTGTGTCCGTACAGTTTCTAAGTTTAAACAATACAAAGATAGATGTTTGTGAAATCCACATTTGTATTTAAATGCTCCCTTCAAGTTCTTCACGTGATCTAGCCTGAGTGAATTCTCAGAAGAAAATAAACAGCATCCTAGCACAGTTCCAAGTTTCAGTAGTCACTACGGCCAGCATTTCCTCTGCTTTGTTAGGTATCCCAAGCAACCCCACTGCAATTGTCAAAAAAGAGGAATGAATAATGCCGCAATGTTTGCAATAGACTTCACTCTAGTTAACTAAGTACTCTTCCAGTCAACATATATACAAAATTTCATACTTAGCCTTCTCTTTTTCCTGTTTCATCAGCCTCACCCGTTTAACAGAAATTTCACAGCTCCTCTTCGCACCACACGCCCCCCAAAACCTCAGATGCACATGCTCTCCTTGCTCCACATACCACAGAAAAAACAACTGAAAAGAAATTCTTCCCCAATGTTATGTTAATGTTTTTCAACACAGGAGAAAAGTTACACTTCTTTTACAATAAAAGAGAGAAAAATAGAGTAGCTGAAAATAGCTCTTTACTCATATTTAAATAAGTTTTAAAAATCAATGTTATACATAGATGTAACAGGTATTGTGCTCACTTGTCCGTGGGAAAGTGAGTGGAAAGTTTAATTATTTTCACAAGTTTAATTATTTTTAATTATTATTTAATTATTTCCACAAGTGAGTGGAAAGTTTAATTATTAAAATTAAACTGCAAACTGCATTCTAGATTTTTGGGAATATAGAAAATAAAATATGTGCACTTATATGCTGGCTCATTCTTTAAAACATGCGAAAATGTATTCCCACAGCTACATAGTTAATATAACAGATGTCTTATCTCCTTCTAGACCGATTTTTTCCTTTAACTGCTTCCTACTACTAAAAAGTAGAAATATGTATTATGTTTGGTAAGCAGCGTGGTATTCAGAGACTGATGTATTCATCAATGATCCTAAGAAAGTTTATTTCATCATTGGTTACAACCTTCCCCAGCGATTTTGTGCCATTATTTTCCCTAAATATTTTTCTTTTAATTTCTTTCTTTTTTAGAGTTTGAAATGGAGCTCACCTTATCACAGTTTGCAGGAGTATCATGTATGTTTTCCTGATAATAGCACTAAAAGAACGCTTTTGGTTTGAGATGCTTAAAGAAAGCAATCATGGAGTGAAGTGGGTGTTCCCCTGTTCTCTGACATTTTAATAGGCTGAGCTAAACTTTACAATCATATGTGCCTGTTACCTCAACGGGATTGCTCTTGTATGGAAATGATCAGATGCTCTTAAGGGGGAACCTCCCTTGGACAGGGAACTGACAGACTGATCAGCAGAACCTACACTGTCTCTATATGCAACTGTGACCTCATTCAAAGGCCTTTATGGAACTTATGGCATTGGTGACATTTTGAGAAGTCAAGTTTCCTTGACTGTCTCTCACATTGTACACACTTGACTGCTAACAGTCTGGTTATTCAGTTTTAATTTTTTTTTTTTTTTTGGTAGACATGGGGGAAGTTGAGAAGGAAAATGATTCATTTAGTTACTCTGTGTGGGTGTGTGAGCATATGGATTTAAAAAGCCACAGGAGTACAGAAAGATAAAGTGGGAGGAGAAATTGAACTGAAGATTTTGTCAGCTTCAGAAGCAGCGGGTGTACTTTCAGATCTATGTTTCTCTACTTGGCTGTATCAGTGAGAACTTGGTATTAGAAAGAAAACAAGTTTTTTCAGTCGTGGTTGCATTTCCATCATTTTATCTGATTAACAAATATAGTAACATCTTGTCTATCAAGCGGTTTAACATCTCTGTGGTATAAATGTCAAGAAATGGCAGAAATTTTCACTTCTGAGCTGATATGCCTGGGAATCTAACTCTGACAAAAATGTCAAGGGTAAAAACCCTGTCTAAATTAGATGGATGAACGGATCAGGAGAGTAAGCCTTAAAGCATTACTAGGCTTCTCTGGTCTGAAATATATCCAGACAAACGCACACTGTGCAATGGCAGAGGTTGTATACAAGGGAAAGGTGTGTGTGGAAGGATGTCAATCACCCCTTTAGAGACTTTTTAGAGCCTACCAAGTATGTCCGGTTGAAATGCCAAAACCAAAACAAAAATGCTTTGCTGCAGTATAGCAGACCTCAGGGTCAACACGGCAGCCCTGAATGCAAATATGCCATAAAAAAAAAAAAAAAAAAGTTTTCTGCTTCATATACATCCACTCGGGTACAAATTTAAATTAACAGTAATAACCACCCTGCTCCCCCTCCCCAAACACTGGCAGCACATGTTTTTTTTAAGTGTAGCTCTGAAGAAGGAAATTTTATAGACAACTGGTGCTCTTTCTTGCCAAGTCTGGCTAAATTTGGTGTAATAGGAGCTATTTCTGATCCTTGGCTCTGTCAAGAAATGTGGGAAGAATTCCCTCAATTCTGAGCTAGGCTTCTAGCTTCAGCAGCAAGGTCTGAACTTCTCCCTGGTGAGAGAGAAGACCCAGCAGAGGGAGCTTGACTGGGTGCTAGGGGAGATAAACCAGGTTTCTGGACTAAGAAGGATTCTGGCTGCAGGAAACATCTCACGAACATCAGCTGAGGGTAGTTTCTTCTGTCCATGAGGCATAAACAGCCTCTCAACTTTCACCAGGGACCACAAGCGGCTTTTGGTGCAAACTAAATCTGACAACTTGAAAGTAGTGAAAAGCTCTGCTCTCTAAATCCTTTGACCTGGCTCTTATACTGAGCATCCCAAGGCAAAATTCATTATTTCTTTGCCACTAGTAAATGTTTACATTTCAAAGGTAGCTTGGAGGCTCTTCAACCTGTACAGAAGTTGTGTATTTGGAAAATGTCTGAAGAGGACTGTGTCCCCATACTTGTCTTTTGTTTTGATTTTTATATTTCTTGTATATGTAAAGCCACCGACTTGTGGTCTGACAAAGTAGAAATACTACCTTCTCTTTTTGTCAGATAGGTGGACTTCTGAGATGATCAGTATTCTGAGATGAACATTAACACCTACTCAGGACAACCATGCAGAAGAATGTTAATGTGCTAATGTTCAGTGCCTGCTGATGAATGTAGTAGACATTTCCATGGGAAGCTGACCAGACAAAGAAAACGTGAAGGAATATTTGGTCAAAAAGTTAACACTAAAAACAGAGGCTAAGCTGAAGAAAGAACTGGAAGACAAGAGGGTAAAGAATTTGCTTTTGCTAAAGGCCAAAGGATCCTTGCAGACTCATTTGGCAGGCCACAGCTACATGTGCATCACCCTGTACAGTGTGGTGAGGGAAGAAACTCAAAACCAGTGTCGCCACAGGATTTACAAAAGGAAATTGTGGACCTAGTCTGGTGTCCCAGGTCAAAGGTTCTCACAAGAGCTCACAATTAATAGCAGCTCTGTAACTTTTCAATGCCTGTGATTAGGGAAAATATAAGGTCATGTTTTCAATTTACAATTTGGTCCTTGCAGTTTGGCATAGCTGATGATACTTAAGTAATGGTTATAAAGGTTCTTAGAATAATTTACTCATCATGTTCAGATTTGGCTCAAGATTTCTTTCGTATTTGTATAAATTTAGAGTCGCCCATGGTTAGAGTTTGTGAATTACAGCTTTTGAATCTGTTCTCCTCAGCATTGCAGAGATCCTTTTATTTAAATAACAGTAGGAACATAATAAACAAAAAGAGGAAAATAATGAAACACAACTTCCTTTAAGCTGATCCATCATGTTATACTGGATACCCCATCAAAATAAAAAACACTTAGAAAAGAGTGATTCTTTTATGGCAGTGAAAACCAAATGCATTCAACTTCTTATGGAAAGATTAATCAAATTACATCATGTAACCGTCTTAATCCCTTAGAGTTTAAAGAACATTAGTTTATTCACAGTCTTCTTTCATCTAACACTAGAAAAAGCCATATATTAAATCATTATCCAGAGTCCCTTTAATATTGTAGTCCCAGTTTCATGTTTCTCACTTGCACTGAAAATGTCTCATTTTAACAACTGACAGGTTAACATTCATATTTCTAGCAAATTAAAAATAGCTCTTTCTTTCTACCTGTTACATAATTAATAACATATTATTAATCTCAGCTGTTGTCTTTACTAAGAGATGTGTTTTTAGCTTATCTGCACACTAAGGCTTTGGAAAATGATACTTAGTTCTGTTCAGTCATATTCCTAGCAATGCCTCTTTTGTGGTTCAGCCTTTTCCCAGGAGACTCATATTTTAGCTTTTCCATATTTTTATCAACACAGAATCTTTCTCAGTCCCCAGAAGGCTTGTTTTTAAGCACTTGTTTCTAGTTTGTTTCAAATCTTTGCCCACAGTGTCATTCTGTGCTATACAGAGTAGCTATTCACAAGATGACAGACACATAAAAATGCTCTTCAGTTGTGTCCTTTCTTCAAAATTACTGATTTCTATGCCAAAATAATTTCTAATTTTTGGACTTCAGAGCTGCTGATTGTGCTCTTTCCTCAGGGCAGTTGTTACTGGAAACAGTCCCAGACATCAGTGACTACTGTCACAAAACTTTTCCAAAAGTCTCTATATATTCTCTTTCTCATGTATTTTTCCTGGAATTTCTAAGGGTGAGCAATCAAACCTCAGTAGCAGTAGCTTTGCAGAACTTGCAGAGCTGGAGCATCACTTTCATAATCTAAGAGAGCTGCATTTTGACAGCTGCCTTTACATCCTAAAAAACATTTTATCATTTTTTTCCAGATATTATTTAAACATAGATGACTATGCAGGTACATTCCTTAGGAAATTACTTTTGCTTGCTTACGATATTAGGCCTCTCAGCACTTTTTCTCAGAAGAAGATGAAGACATATAAAACTACATCACAGATGCAGAATTGCTCCATAGCTGAGGTATCATACAGCTGACAGTTTGAGGGCTAACCCAAGTTTTATGAGTTACAAAACTGAAATGTACAAAGATAGGACTGTTTACTGTTAAATGCTGCACATTATTAACTCTAGAAGACAAGCTTTATAGTGCAGGAAGATATACCAGTAGTGTCGCACCACGTTGATGTATATTTACTACAATATTGCCTTCAAGTATGTGATCACATGCTGTCATATAGAATTCTATTCTTATTCCAACCTCTAAAGAATTACATAAGGAGGAAGATTTAAGGTTTCTCAGACTACTATATATCCTAGAATTTTTACTTTCTTGTTTTATAATAAGCTAAGTTTTATTATATTTTTATATGCAATAACAATAGATATGACAGAATCATCTCTGGCAGTTTACAAAACTACATTCAAGCAGCGTGTTAATACTGCTTATCCATTTTCTAGCATTCTTCTTCTTCATTCTTCTTTTGGCCTATCAAAAGCCTCTTTTTCTAACCACCTCATAGCCTACAGCAGATGTTTTCCTGATCCTTTTCCCAGAGAGAGAAGAGAACATAAAAGCAACTGCTCCCCAGGAGCACAATCTGATCCCTTTAAAGGCTTACTTTAAGCCTCCCAACTGAAGGATTTTGTGGGAAAGCACCTGAGTAGAGTGAATACCTCTGATTTGCAGGGAGCTGCTTTCTCTGGAGCAGTGATGATTAGTGAGACCCTGGGAAGCCTGTCATCTCTTTCGCTGTTCCAGTAAAGGGAACAACACAGAAGGACAAAAAAAAGGCCAGAATATCATGTTTGGCAATATCTACATAGTGAAAAGCACACATAAAAGCCTCATAGGCGATTTACACACACACACACACACACCCCTGTGTTGGGTAAATCATTGAATAATCTCTAAAATAAAGATCAAGGTACGGATTATCAAAGCAACTATTGTTCTTTTTCTTTTCTGCATTTCAATTCATTTTACAGGAGGTACTCTTCCTGTATTAAATATATTTTAGAGTATCTGAGAGATCTTATTTTTTTATCTGCTACGTCTAACTGGCAACTATACATATATTAGCATGGGGTTGGATTCTCCAATCCGTTATCAGCCCTTCCTGTTTCTAACCACTAGGATCAAATAAAGTTCCTTTAGTTTCTATGCTGCTTTAGGGCCTAGCTTCCTTAATGCTAATGGGATAGTTACAGCTGTCCAGTCTTCCCATTGCCAACCCTGTGAGATTAATTATGTCCAGTCATTTTGGACACAGATGAGGAGAAGAGAATTCAACTTCCTCTTTGCATCATTTCTTATCAAAACACAGAATACTCTTGGGTGGTGATTAAAGAAAAAATGTTGTCTGTCACACATGCCCTGGCATGACAGAAAAGTTAAATGATACACTAATTGAGACATTGCATCTGCTGGAGAAACTTCTGAGAGTGTTCTGAAATCCATCCCCACTTAGGAAAGTATAGGTTCAAATGTAGGTATTGGGAGTTTTTTATTATTTTTCTTTTTTTCCCAAAAGTAAATGCGCATATGATCAGTATTCCTGAGCAGAGATACTGTCTTCATTCAGAGCCTTAGAAGGGTCTCCTGCAAAGTAAAAAGGTTAATGTTTTAGATTTTCAAAACTATAATAAAGATCATTAAGTACAGACAGGTCTTAGCCATAAGTTTTTGTTTTGCGTACCAGCTTCTTTGTTGTGAGAGGTTATGTTAGGGTCCGTACACATACAGGGATTTTCACACCTGGATTTGAATATGCTCAGATCCTAAGAGTGTTTGAATAGCAGGTTTGTATCTCTGTCTTCCATCTTTTCCCATCTTTCTAAATAGCTGTTCCATATTGCTGCCCCAGAAAAAAGAGGCCTTCTTGAACCACTTAAGCTATAGTAGAAATCTTTTCAAAATTAGGAAAAGGCTATGACTATAATTTAAAAGTGTATGTCTCACTTTTATTTCGCACACATCAGACACAGGTATTTGTTGAATTTCTTCTGAAACAAATGGACTGGAATATCTTTATTATTGTTGTTACCATTTTTATTATGTTATAGGAAAAAGGGAAGTAAACTTGAACAGAATGGACTTGTCAGCACTGCTGGTGTGTTTCTGTGTGGATTCTCTGCAAAAAAAGAAAAGGAAATTCTGAGAATAAAGAAGTCTGAAAAAGTCTGGGAAAAACTTTACTTCACTATTCTTTCTTTAAAAAAAATATTTTCTTAGTTTCCCTTGTTTTGGTAAAAAAAAAAAAATAAAATGAGCAAATGTATGAAGTTGAATGAAGAAATGACCATCTCTAGTCACATTCTTTTTTTTTTTTTTTTTTTTTTCCCCACTCCCTTGCTAAGTAAAGCCGTTAAGTCTTACAACAATTAGCAGCGTTTGTTTGCCATTACAGTCTCTTTAGCTGAAATACAAAAGTATTATGATGAATACTAAAGTGGGACAGGTAAAATTTTCCCTTTGAAGAAGAGGTAATTCCCCAGCTTGATGGAAGCTTTTGCTTCTTTTGCTTTAATCCTCAAGTGAGCTAACATCCTCAAGTGATATGAAATGATCCTTACACCCTCACGTTGACCTTAGGACTATATTCAGTTTCCTGCCTTCTTTCAGTATCTTCCCAGCTGTCTAATGTACAGGGGGACCCATCTCTCTATTGCTGTGTCTGGAACAAACTTTAAGCTCAATATTTTCCCTCTATGTTAGATTTAGTGTCCAGTTGCTATAAAGGCGGTAAAAGCAGAGAAAACTGATGTCTTGTTTGGAGACGGGAAGTGGTTGAACTTGGTCACACTGCCTAGTCAACTCAAAAGGTTTGAATAGGTTTCTTCTCTTGTAAACTGTGAGGCTCCAGAAGTTTTCCCCAAAATAGGAGACAGTATGAGTCAAATGTATTTTTCAAATGTCAGTTCAGCAAGTTACACGACCATGAAAACCATGCAAATGGGTTTCACTTTTCTGCAGAATAATTCACATACACACACACAAAACTATACAAGTACATCATGACACAAAATCCTGAAATGTTCAGGTCTATTCACAACTCTGATATTTTCTATTGCATAAGACAAAGAAAGCATTTTTTTTTTAATAAAGAAAAAAAAATACTGCAGAAGGTGCACTGGAATACAAAATATACCTTAATTTCTAATAATCCAAGATACTATTCCTACCTAGCATAGGCAGCAAATTTTGTTATTGATATTTTAAACAGTCCTACTAGAACTGATAATTTATAGTAGGAGAGGAAATGGGGCACTCAATTTAATGAAATGCAAGAAAAACTTTTAGGAAAAGAAACGCAGAGTCAAAAGATATTGTGAATGCATCATAACAGTAGTAGCTATACTCAAAAATAAAAATTGGCTAATTTAACCAGTGCAAAAATTGATCCTTATGTTTAAACATGGTTTTAAAAATATGTTTATACATACATGATCTTTCTATCTTTTAAGTAAGAAGTTGGCTGCTTTTTCACAGTAGAATTGTCAATGTGCTTGGAAGTTACCCTGGGTACAAAAAAAAGATAAACAGACCTACTGATACTTTGTCTTTTTATATACTGCATACCAGCTACAGACATAGCCTTCAGCATTATGATCAAAAGTATCTGTGAGATGTCTTCCCTCCTCCATCTCCCCCTCTGGAAAACATTATTGCTGAGAAATTTCCACAGGTGGGAAAAGAGTAAGGAACCATTTGACGGGTTTTATTTTCAAGTCATTGATAACTTATTTAAATTAAAATATTTCTGAAACTACATCTGAGCATTTATTGTATGCGGAGTGAAGTACATACTGTGCTACACTGTGGAGTCTTGCAAAAGGAAAAAATATGCATCCATACATATTTTTAGTGCTTGGAAACTTTTCCTGCACAAGTAATTTTCTGCCATGCCATGTGCTGACACCTTTGAAATCTTGCTTGAAGTAGTTTATAGCTTTGTCTGAGTTGGGGTATTTGCACAGGATGGTTTATACAATGGTGAATTATCCTTTGCATGTACAGGACTCCATACAGTTAGGTTTAGCTCTACTATATAAAGCATTAAGCTTATTACGCCCAAAAGAATTAAATTATGCTGAGGCAATTTGATTAGTTGTGTCCAAAGAAAGACACAACTGGAATGAGCTAAAAGCTTGAAGTGAACATTGCTAACAGTAATACATCATAATTATAGAAAAAAATGTTTAAATATTTTCATCAAATCTATTTTTCCTTTTGTTTGGTCCATTTGCTTTTCTTGTAAAAATGTCATTTGACTTCCAGATGATTCAAAGCATGGAAGCTTATTGAGCTTTCCAATCTTATTTCTGTGTTTATACACACTACACACAATCTTGTGTTCACAATCTATTCTAGATTTGTTTTCTTTCAAAATGTTAAATCATAGGCATCCTAATTTAAAATTTCTTGAAACATCCAGGTCTGTGTGTGAATTGTGATCCAAAAATTAAATAGCACCTACTCATTTTGGTTTGCAAACTTAGACCAGTCATGAATGGAAGCTGGTTGCTATTTTATTAGCATTATTTTCAGTTGAAGTAAATGGAAAACCTAAGTGCCTCCTGGTGGTCTGCTAAACACCAAAGAAGAGAGAAGACCACTAAAGCAGTGAGGCAACATACTGGGCAAATCAATAGATTGCTGCAGAAGCGGGTTATTCAAAATCACCACCTTGCCTTCAGAAACAGGTAGTGATGCATTGATGGTAAGTGACATCCCATGGGCAGCCTTCACAGCACAGTTATTTTCAGGAAAATATAAGCATTTTAATCTCAGCACAATTTAGCACATTTATTCCTTTGTAAGTTTTAATTCCTCTGAAGAGGAATGATCCTATCAACATGAAGGGGTCATAAGGATTGCTGAATGATCAGATTAACCTCTCTTCAACTTCATTGCCTCCAAGCTTTAGATCAGTTCTACTTGATTTTGAAAACACTTTGTGTGCTGTTTCCAGGCTACTCTTTCTATCCTATTGTCATGGTACTATATTTTTTTCTTACTATCTATTACTTTATTTATTTATATTAGTATTTATTGGTCCATTCCTACCATATAACTCAATTCTATGAGGACTACATATCAGCACTATATTTTAGGACTTTTCTGTCTCTTCGGTTTTGTAACTTTTTTTGTAACTAGCTAGTTGTATCATACATATAACATGGATTTACACTGCTATTGATAATAATCTCTTTCCTTCTTCACAAACTGTGGTGAACAATCACCTGCAAATAACAGAGCTGTTTGCAGTATTTATGTTGAAATCTCAGAGCCATCGGAACTTCACCTTAAGATTACGGCTCTATGGATTTAGGAACTTTAGCTCATTCCTATAGAAGTTTTTAAATGCTTGCTACTGTAGTTGATAGGATAGATGTGGATTTCATACCATGGTTGCCCTGTGAAGTTCCTTACAACAGCCCCTAAAATACCATGCTTCCTCACTGTCACTGTTGAGCTCTAAACACCTGATTCTTGGAGGTCCTATGGAGACAACTGAGAGAGAAGGTTGGTTTTGTTTCCCTTCTCGGTGAAAGTATGGAATGAAAGTAAACAGGCGTGACTTAGTGTTTTACCTAGTCAGGGTTTGCACAGTATGTTTATGGTTCAGGAACTATTTTTTAGTTATTTAAATTAGCATTGTTATTATTATCCATATGCGCTTGCGGCATAACCACTTAAAAGCAACAATTCCTTAAAAACAACATTTCCCTGGGAACTCTTCTCCTGCTTCACATTGTTTTCCACCCAATAAGAACAGCTCTTTTGGAGCAATTTGGCACCTGGGCATATGTTGCTGCTGTTGGTTTTATTACTACCTGCATTGTGTGTTAATTGCTTGTATTATGGTATGTTAAGAAATGTAAGGTATTCTGTATTTGTTAGATTTCAAGCAGGATATTCAGTTTAATTCTGACTTTTCAAGACTCAGCTTCTCAGGATAATGCAAATCTATTTATTAATTATTATGCAGAATAGAAACTGATATCTATTTATTTCAGTGTGATAGCTTCATATGGAATAGGTAACATATGGAAAGTGTGCCAGCCAGCCAAAATCTGAGCCTGAATTGTGTTAGATTCATTGTGTATAGTACTGTGTAAACCCATAGCAAAAAGCAAATTTGCACAATTTTGAGTAGAGCTGAATCCAAGTAGTTTATTTATTATGCGTATGAGATTCACTTATTTCAGTAAATCCACAGAGCACTAACCCTGACTATATTTCAAATTATATTAAAAAAAAAAAAAAATTGCAGTGCATTTTAAAGTGTTTACTCCAAAGGTTGGAAACCTTAACCATGCCTAAATGAAGGAATTTTCTGTTGGGTAAGAAATTGGAAAATAAGGAGATGTTAATTTTTCTAGCAAATCAGAATTATTGCTGTTCCAGTTCAACACAAATCAACAATTTTTCTGATTCTGTTCCACTTTAGGTACTTTTATTTTTTCTCTCTAGAAATAAATGAGTCTGAATTATACAAATAGCTCCCAACTTACACATGTAATTTTCCATTATGTTTAAAAGTCAGTATTACTGATCTCTTCTAATTTCAGCCACTGTATTTATTTACTAGCACAATAAGAGTCACAGTAAGTAAAACTGCATGTAACCATTGCCATAAGACAATTATTAAAAAATAAGAGTATTTCTTTTAATTACATGTAATATCACTTTCCATGTGTTTAATTTAGACACCTTAAGCATTCAGTCTTGAAGGATAGAGTTTAATTTCAGTAAGAAAGCAATTAAAGGGGATATTTCTACTCCTGGATTTTTTACTTGTTTTGGTCTTATTGCTCATTTTCCCCATGCCTTCAAAATAACCAGAGTTGTGTGTGGTTTCATGAATGTGTCTTTGTGCAGTGCACAGCTGCAGAAGAAATAAAACACATTCTGATGAAGGGTAATGGAGGTACTTTCAACGACTAATGTGTTTAGCTTTGTCTTGTTGCCTGCCTGTGCAGCAGCTAAGAGTTATATAAAAGAAGGTAATAAAGGAAGAGTTAAAAAAGTAAGAATGAAAGGCAAGATAATTGTATTGGTACAGCCTTCCATACCTCTTCAAAGCTACAGAAAAAAATGCTTGTACATTGGGTATATTGGGTTAGAACACTTGGGAGGAATACAACATAGCTAAACCAGTAATCCTGGGATCAGGGAAAATGAAAAATCTCAAGAATCCTTCAAGTAGGAGGAAGTTTGAAAAGAAAGGAGAAGCTATAAAAAATGTGACACTGATATCTATTCATAACAACAAGGTGATTTTGTGTTTGTGTTTGCTTTCTCTTCAATGGTGAGATTTGTTCACAAAGAGGATTTTTTTGTTTATTACTTTTCCTAAAGGCTTTTCACCTTGCAGAATGTAATATAAATTACTCTGTTCCTGAAGCCCTCAGTCAGCACAAACATGCTGTAACAAGTTCCCTCAAGGAAAGTCCTGTAGGGTCCAAATCCCAGATGAAATTCCTGAGTGAGCCATGCTGAATGTTTGAGACTGTTACCCAACTGCTGGTCAGAGTGACTGGATTGCAGAATACCGACTTGAAAGGTACAAAAGCCTGAGGATCCGTACCTCTGGCAGTACAGGTGGCTGCTCATCAAACCAAAGAGCACCACTGTTTGTTTTGGTTTCGTTTTTTTTTTTCTGAATCCTGTCATTCCTTAGAAAAGTATAATGAAATTGCAAAAGTACTCATCCTTGGTTAGCTTCTGTTAGCTTTATACTCAGTAATATCCCTTCCTGAATTGCATTTAGACTACCGAGCTGGAGTAGTCTGTAATCAGACCTGCAGTTCAGCTGCCCTGATGCACAGTGCTCACTGACTTTTCTTCCTATTGGTGTTTCTTCTTCCAGTGGAAGGTGCAGTATAGGAAGTAAGGGAAGAGGAAGAGAGAAAATGATGTTCAATTGCAGCTCACCTCATCCCACCGTAGGATGCAGCTGGCATCTCCACTCAGGCTCAGGGACAAATAGCACCTGCTGTTTGGATGAACCATTAATTTCAACAGAAGCCCTTGCAAAAAAAAGCAGCATGCTGCTCAGAGTTGATAAGGAGAGCCACTTCTCTTAAACTGGAGTGATTTCTGGGAGTAAGATAGGCTGGATATTAGCTAACCCACATAGAAGCCACAGCTTTCTAAAAATTAATATGCTTTTTCTTCATATATCATGATTGCAATCTTTTGTAACAAGAGAAGACAGGAATAGTGTCATTAGTTTGCTGTCTTGATTATTTTCTTAAACAACAAGCTTGAAAAGGATTGATTTGTTTACATCTGTGTGCCTCTGTACATCTGTTAAGCTAAACAGATTGAAGGGATTGGGAAACACTGCCAGACTAAACACTGTGATTTCTGTGTTTTTATAGATGGAAGTGACCTAGCCACTCAAAAACAATGTTTTATTTCATAAAGAAGACACAGGTGACTTAGAATATGGAGTACTGTTCAAAGCTTATTCTGTAAGTTATGTGATTCTCATAAAGTATTTCTGAAAATATAGAGTATCTCTGCTGTTTGGACACATGCAAATATATTACCAGTGTACCAATTAAATGAGCACAATATATCCAATATAACCAGTACTGGTTCTTCTTACAGCATGTGAATGCCAAGAAGCTCCATTAAATGTCTAGTGTTAATAATAGTAATTCAACAGCAAAAAGGATATCATATTCTTTCCTTTCCCTCCCCACAACATACTGTGGCTTAAACCAGAACCTCCTGTTGCTTTGTAGAAAATTCTGCTTTAAGTCTGCATATAGCTTGATGTTAGATATTATTGCCTTTCTGACTATATGTTAGGTATACATAAATCGTTGTAGGACAGTTTGATGCATACATACATACATACATATATATATATATATATATATAAAATGCAGCTTGCACTACTTAGGAATTGCAATTGTAATAAACTTGGAGAGAGTCACAAGTTGTTCTAGCCACCACAATCCTAAGCTATCTACAGCATCATCATAAAATTTAATGTCATTAATAATGTCTGTGTGAAATTACATTATGGTAGCAACTATTCAGCTGCTTATGGGTGAACGGTACATAGATGCTGAAGAAACAAACTCAGCAAAGTCAGAGCATCAATGACCATAACAGGAATAGAATGGCACAAACATGCATGAAAGTCTTGTACTTAATGTTATTTTCACCTAATAAAAGCAGTTCAGGTGACCCGCAGTCATGATTTTAAGCTAACCATATCTCTAACCACCAGGAACTGTAACATTTTAGGCCCAAACTCCTAAACTGGCAGTTTTCTTTATTCTGCTCTACCTACAATAGAAAAAGTTTAGATGAAGGGCAAAAAAACCACTGAGCTGTGTTTCTTCCATCTGTGTAGCTACAAAGGGAAGGAAGGCAAGGGGAAAATACACACAAGGTAACCACCAGGTTCTGCCCTGATGAAGATAACTGCCTCATTGTGTCCATTCTAAATGTTGTCATGACTTTAGTTCAAACTTCGGCCTTAAACAATGGAGACCACGAAATCCATATTTACTACATATTGAGAATGTTATGGGAATGACCTAAATATTTTATACTAGGGCAGCAATACATCTTGAACAAACATTATCTAGCCATAACAATCTGGAACATGGACTGCTGAAACAATTGTGGTTGGAGAGAGATTGCTACAGGAAGACTAATATCGCAAAGAAAATTTGTTTTCAGATCTCCATTTTTAGGAAAGCTTTCTTTTTTCAGTTTGCTGCTGAAGGACTGTGTGGGGGAGGAGGTGGAGGTTTCCCTGTGTATGTGCTTCCCTGAGGGCTTCCCAGAGGAAGAATTACTGTAAATTCACAAGATGCTTTGCAGAGCCCAAAGGCCACCAGAAGTTTCTTTATGGGAGCAAGCTGAAAATTATTCCCATATCTTTCCCTTTCTTTGTCCATTTTGTGGACTGGGTGATTGTAGAACATGGACATAAAAGAAAACATCTACCTAAGAAATTGAGTAGAGCCTAAATGTTGGCAAGGACCCAGATACTACAGCTCAGACATACATATGCTGTTAAATTTCTAGAATTCCTTGTACAGCTTTCTGCCACTGTAACTATTGCCATTAAGGTCTTAACATAACATCATGTAGATCACTAGATCCTACAGTGACTTTCCTAAATTAATTATTAGAAAATAATAGCTTCCATAGTCCTATAAGCTAATAGTGAAACTGTATTTTTATCTTTTGCTTCTTATTTTCAGATTTTTTTTTTAGTGTCTTTTTTTTGGTCACCTCAGGGAACAAGTTTCTCCTTAGCCATTGCTGGCTTTCCCTTCAGTGCCCACCTCTTTTAACTATTGGCTTATTTTTCTTTCCATATTTCCTTGTCTGCTGTGCTTATTCTCTTTCCTTTTCTCCAGTATTATCTTCCTGTTCAATTCCAGTTGCACTTCTAGGAATGTACTGTACAAACACCATTTTCAGAGAGTAAGACTTTAAAAGGTCTGTTACTCCAAACACTGATTACAAGATCTTTTTGTTATTGAACATCTCAAGGTTGCATGGAGATGCTTAATTACTTTTAGCGGATAATGAATGTATGTATTGCATTGAGAACAATGCATAAGATTATATACCAGGTTTTCTGATCTGACGGTATTAAGGAACTGGATGAATCATAAACTCAATTCACTGCATACTGATACTACTATTTATATTTTTAATAGGGATAGTAGGAATATTTATTAGAAAACAGAAAAAAGGAAATGTAACAGAGTTGTTGCATTTCATTCAATAAGATAATTTAAAAAACTAAAGTAACTTTCAGCTTTAACTTCTGATTCTTTAGGGTTAAAGTAGCAACAAGATTAGAAGTTATTTCTTCCATCTTTGGAAACATGCTTAAAATAAATCACACCAGTCTTGAGCCATTATGCAGACCACAGGCCACCTTAAGCCAAGCCTGAAGGTCAGGTGAAAGGTTCAGATAAAGCAACTTGCACCTTTTTGTTTCTTTCTTAATATGGATGAGACCCTCTCACCCAATTTCTGAGCTTATTGTTTGCTTTCTTTTCAGATCCCACTCTACTCCAAAATATTGCCATGTGCTCCTTGAAAAGATTATCAGCTACTTTTGAAGGACCATGTATCATGCTGCCCATTACTAGGGAAACCTCAGCCTTAATTTTGTAACCTGAAAGAGACCAGATCCAGACTTAACAAGCACAGAGTCCGGGAATTCTTATGAGAGAAACTTTAGATTAAAAATTCTTGCTTGCTGGAGTCTTTCTGCCTCTAGGATGTCCCTTTTAGTAAGCCTACCTTAAGAAAGAAGCTGCAAACTGGCTCCAGATATATGCCCTCAGAAATAAAAGAGCAATATTTTAAACCTCTGAAATGAGCAACTTTTAATCTCTGGTAGATAGACTAGATAGCAGCGCCATTGACTACTTAGGGGAAATGATAAACTTCTAAAGCTTTGTGGTATCCTGGTGATGCAATCTATTGTAGCTATAGGGACTCAATAAGAATATTTGTGTGAAACACTGAAGAAACTGTTCTGAACACTATTGTGCTGAGATCACTGGAATTGCTAAGAGCACTGACAGTCATAAAAACTGGCACTGTGCAGGTTTTGAAGCTGTTTTTCCTGATGTTTTCTACAAGATTAAAGACATATGCTAAAAATAACCACTTATTTTTAAAAGATATTTTATTACAAAGAATGCCCATGGGAGATTTTTTATCACTTCCATATTTTGTCATTGACATTACAAAGTTACATATATAATACAGAATACAAATTATACATAAGGCAACTTCCTTTAGAAGAGACAGAACAGATAAACAGCTTTTCTCACCGAATAGATAGTTTTCTAATTCAGCATCTTCAGTGATATTACTGTAAACAGAAAAATATTTAAAGAACATTCTGAACTGCAAAAGAACACTCTAGACATTGGTCTGGGTTTTTTTTTTAAGTCTATAATATACAAACATTTAAGACAGCTTCTGCATAGCTGAGATTGTTAAAACCTTACTTTTCAGACAGCACCTGAGGCTCAACAGTGAAGCTGATGCTACATAACTAGTAGTGAAAATTAACATGTAAGTCACTATAATTGAGGAGTCAAATATTTATCTTGCATGCAAGGCACATTGATGAGAAGGTTTTCAGAACACTTATTACCAGCAAGTGTTAAATACTACAAGGTACTCTGTGGGCCAGACTGAATTCAGAGAACCAGAGATAATGGGACTATAAAGATGATATGTAGCTAGCAACAGTTGTGGCTTGCTTAGGGATACATGTAAACACAGTCTGGTCAGGACACTTAACAGGATAAATATGAAGAAAAAAAAAAGGATAAAGCAAACTGCATCAGACAGTTTTTAGGCAGCTTTTAGTACATGTATGTTCTTCTGAAATGCTGAGAAGAAATAACATGCCATGACTACTATTTGGAGAATAAAAGTGTTCAAGTGTTTGTCATAGCAAACCTACCTGCTCCTGTTACCCTTTCTCCAATGTTACGGTTTGCTTTATGTAATGTGGGAGTTCTCTGGATTCATGCTGGCTTTAGTTCTCCAGAGACAGTGGTTTCCCTCCATTCCTGCCCTAACAGACTCACTGTCCTCCCTCCTCTCTTCACTTCCTCAGGTGTCTCTGTCACAGCTGAACTCAGAGAAAATTTACTGTTGAAATGATGGAAAGAGGAGATCCCATTCTGGATGGGAGAAGAAGTTACAGGTCTAAATTACAAAACCTACAAAAACTACAATTGCTGATTGAGAAACAATCTGTAAGCCCTGGACAGGTTACCCAGGGAGGCTGTAGTCTCCTTGTGACAAAAGGCTGTAAGTGGTGGGTGGGGCAATTTGCTGTCAGGCATGACACAGATACAGCTAACTATGCTTTCCAGAGCTATGGACTCAATGAATGGCTGTATTTTATATCCCGTCAATGAAAATAGTTTGAATGGAACTAATATATACCACATTTTTGTTCTCAGTCAGGCTATTTCCAGAGCAGGTACTAAAATCACTCCATTTGAGCTTTCTTGTTTGTTTGTTCATTCTTGTTTATTGTTATTTATGTACGATGTTTATGGAAATCTCTCTGTGTGATTATACAGATTTTGTATTCATTTTAGCCTTGTCCTTTGGCATTCAGACATCTGAGTATCTATTTGCTCTTTTCTATATTCTTTTCTATGTATACCTACTAGATTTGATAGGAAGTCCCATTATAAAGAGAGAATACAACTGCCATTAATACAATACCTGTAGCTTGTCTTAGTCATGGAAAAGTTTTATAAAGCTAAATTAAAATTCATGACAACTAGCTATATTTATTTAAATTAGCTCAGGTTTGTTGGTACAGAAATTAAACTCTGGCATGGCAACTGCATTGTCACTTCTAATTTAGATCATTTTTTTTACTCATTAGTCTTACTTTGTGTATACCCTTTCCTCTTAATGAGAGCAGAAAGAGAATTTGCAGTCTACTGAGTTCACCATCATAATTGTAAGCTTGTTTCCGGCCTTCTCAAACCACAGGGTTTGTTAATATTATAGGGTAATTTAGCAACAAAGCCCTTTAAATAAATATAGTTCAGTAGAGTTTTTAAAGCAGAAGTGATCAGCTCTTTATGTATCTGTTCTGCCTATAACAGCACAGAAGTTCTTGGTGCAAGATCATATGTTGCTGCAGCTGGATCACATGCTGCTCACATTTGCTGATTGTTGTGGTGATTTACTGTTGTGACCAAAATTTTCCTGCTTCTGCATACTAATAATTGTAGACATTTATGGCCAAAAGCATTGGAAATAAACTCTAAGGTTATATCTTCACTAGTAAATTTAACAAGTCCATTAACAATGGAACTTCCAGGATATTAAAACTCAACCATCAGTAGTTTTAGCAGTTAGAGAGTTATCCTTCACACAGGTTTGTCACGTTCCCCCATCATTCCCAGGGGAAAGTCAGAGGTTTAGCACAGGTCAGTGGCCATTTGCAGTTAGCATGCAGCCACCTGAGTTTGGAAACTAAGAAAATATAATAGTAGGGATCTGATTCATTGTGTAGCAGTAAGCCTCGGTGGCACAGAAGGGTCCTGGGAACAGAAGGTTATTTGTTGATCCCAATAGACTGTCAGAAAGATGAACATGGTACAACACATGCAGAAACATTTCTTTAAATGGATTTGTAGTTGCAGACATAACTCTTTGCACATTGATGTAACAAACATAAACTTAACCCCTCAACCAGGAAAGCAGGGAGAAAGAAGGAGTGGCTGTTGGTCATACAGTTGTCTAACTGTTGGTGTCTTGGTTAAGAGGTTCTACCACCTCCTCCTCACTTGCCCTTGGGAAGGGATGGATGACTTGTTATCACTGATTACTTTATGGGTCACAGTACTTGATTAGGAGTGGATTATGCTGAATTAAAATAATGAGTGGCTCTTTAATTTTCAGGACAAAAATGCAAAGCTTATTGGGAACGATAATGTAAAGACTATTTTAGCCATAAAATAACATTTACTTTTAATGTTTGTGGAGGAAGAGGGTTGATTAATGTTTTAGGCAGACAAGATTAATTAAATTGCTTGCTATATCTATATAGCTCTTCAGAAATTTTGATTTAGATTAAAAAAAGAGAGTTCTCTTGAACTAAGAGGCAGTTTCTGTCTAAACTTGTTCTCTTCTGTTTATTTCTGTATATGAGAGAAAATCTGAGAACAGTAAGCAATGTACTGATTTTTATACTTTATACTGATATTGTTCCTTTATTCCTGTGCTTACAGGTGAAACATGCTTTTATTTTACATATCATATTTCTGAGCAGAATGATGATCCTGCCTCATAGATGATGCTTACTGATTTCTCAAATTTTCTCAAAGTGGAGAAATCTTGAACATTGGTTCTAAATACATCTATCATCTACTCAGGATTTTTTTCTGGCCCCTGTTGGAACAATTAAGACTATAGATTTCATTGGATTAATGTGATTCAGTGAATTTAAAATAATTAAAATGTCATTATTAACAAAGACTTTTCAGCACTAACCATTATGTGAGGATCTACTTGCCCAAATATTAATTATGTTTCATATTTTTCATCCTTTATATGGCTCTTCAACTTCTGGAAAATCTCCCCAAGTTGAATAGTCAATGGAAAATTGAGTGCAATTTTCAACATTGGGATATCAGAAGCTCCTGCAAGGGTAGTGGGAGTGGGGAGCCATATGTGGGTATGGGAGAAGAGAAGAAGAATGTGCTGGTTCTGCCCTATTTTGTAAAAAATACAAATAGTAGGGGAAAAAAGAGCTTCTTGACAATCTAATTCTTATTAAAACTATATACATTTCAACTGGTACCTGCAAATGAGACTTCTGTAAGAAAAGTCATCATAAAGCAATGTACTATTAGTCCCATTACCAAGTTTCTTTTTTCTAGATATACTTATTTCTGTTTAAGTTTTAAAAAGGTGGGGCAGATTTTCCCTCAATATTCATGGTTCCTTGAGGTAAAATGCTTGTGTGACCTTTCCAGTTGCTAAGAAATCTGTATATAGACTATTCACTGACGCTAATTCAAGTTTCCTAGATGAGAAATTCCCTGAACTGAGTATGAAGAGAGTCATCTGAGTTACCGCAGATATTCTTTCTTATCAGAACAAAGATGCCACAGAAAATAATGCCTAAATCAGTGATAGTTCTATATATCCCCCAAATGTGAGCTGCACAAATCACAATTTCAAATCACAGTACTCTTTCCTCATCTCCAGAGAGGCAGAAAAGAAAACACAGATAACCAAAACATATTTCTTCTTCATTATTTGCACTGGAGACAGCTAGAGCAAGTCAGCACACAGAATTAAACTGAGGGAAGTAAAATTTTGGCCATGGACAGAAAGAGTAGGATAAAGGCTAGAAATGAGTCAGAGATGACCCTAAGATAACAAGCACTGTTTATAATTCTTATAAATTCCTCCCAAATTACAAGACTTTTGTTGGTCTTGTGGTGATCCTGTGAAACTCCAGCCCACTCAGGAATTTCTGTCTAGTCAAAGTTCCCTCCTCCAAAGAGCTCCCACCTTGTGAAATGAGTGAGGGGCCAGGAGACAGAGTTGAGGAGGGGACTGTGCAGAGCAGGGGAAATAGAAATGGGTCAGAACAGGCACGTGGAACAAAATAATATCACTCATTTTGGAGTCAGGGCAGCAGATGTGACTGCTGACAAGTGAGAGCTCTAGAAGCTTCAGAGGATGATAACCACAAAGCATACTGGATACAAAACAACGTGTTCATTAATATGGCACCTCATACATGCCAGGGGGAGGGAAAGACACAGTTCACTAGATGCACAAATACATTTTTCTTAAAAATTCTTGAGCAATGAGGAGAAAAGTGATTGCTAATGGTTCAGGAGAAGTTATTAAGGGAAGATGTGATCTTAGTTTAGACCTAGTAAGCCACCTGGGGAGTAGCCTAGAGACAAAATGAGAAGAGACTAGTTGGAGCTGTACAGTACACATGAAAGTGATCTGCAAAGGAATTAAATCCTTTCAGTTGTCCACATGACATCAGACAGTCATCTTCTGCAAGACCAAACATGTTAAACCCAATAAAATATTCATTAAAAAAAAAAAAATGAAAAGAAAAGCCCAACAAAAAACTTATGCTGTAAAGAAGGCTCTGATTGCTGAATCATGGTTGTATAGGTTTTGCTTGTTTTACACTGAATATGAGGCAAGATTGTTACTGTACCCAAATCATCAAATAGAAAAGAAAATACTGAGACAATGGCAAAGAGACAGCAACAACATCAGGAGAAGACATACTTGCAAAAGCTGCAGATAATGTGATACAGAAATTTTTAGGTAACTGTGTCTAAAAGGCCCCAGTGACACATAAGGGAATTATACATTCTGCGATTGTCTCTGTGCTGAACATCTCAGATCTCGTATTTGTTGTTAAATAGGTGGCTGACCCATAAAAACAGATTTCCAGTAGTAAGCAGTGGATTGCAAATGTGCAGAAGACATGGCTTCTGCCTATCAGCATGAGTTTTCCTTACTGCCTATTTCCAAATTAGAGAGTTGAAGAGCAATCACAATATCTCACTGGCACCATGCAAGTTCCCACGGCGCCAGAAGGCAACTGGGGGATGAAGTCTATCATGAGAGGCCAAAGCCTACTTCCTTCTTCGTGTAGCTCCCAGTAGATTTGTAGCTGGCAGATGAGACAGCGTTAAGTATGGGTGTCTTTGACAGTACTCTAAGTAGGTCAAGAAACAATTGAGATCTTGAGTTATGGTGAAGAATAACAAGTTGCTAGAGGCTTTGTTCAATCTCAGTGAAGAAGTAAAAGACAGACTGGAAGCAATTCAATTAAAAATTAGAAGAAGAGGAGCTTTAAATAATGCCTGTAAGCTTTCAACACAAAGATAATGTAGCTGAAGAGAACGAAAGCAGAGCAGCAATTTATGTTGTGTATGGAATTATCACAGCACACTTGTGTTGATAGAGAAAGAAACCAGTGAGCAACGAGAGGTTAGGGATGAAAAGACTACTGAAAGGGACTGGGAAGTTTAGGCTGCAAGAAACTGAGTGCTTGGATAGATGGGTGAGTTTGCAGTGAAGAAAATGCATTCATTTCCAGTTTCAGTCCTAAAACTGAAAGAAGGAAGGAGAAGGAAGACGTGGTGTACAGTATTGCCCACCTTTTTTCCAGGATGGTGGCAAGATCTTGTGAAGAGAGAAGAGAGAGTGAAAAGGAAAGGGACAGAACAGAGACAGAAGCTAGCAAATAGTTGACATCCTCTGCAAAGTGTTCGTCCAGTGCTATGGCAGGAATGTGATTGCAAGGCACTGACCTCGAAAGGTGTACGGTTCTTTTACTATATTTTTTTTAAGTTTTGTTTGCTGAAAATATCATTCGATCAACTCCTGGCATACTAGCAAGCGCACTAGCATTGTTAAGGTTCAGTCAGATTAATTTTATCTGCATATTGTGGCTTCAGCGCACTTTGCATCTGGGACAGCTTCCCAGGCAATTAAACCCGAGCAATTAAACTGGTAAACAGGCGTGCGTTACGCTGCCGAACCCCGGTTGCGAGCGCCGGGGAAGGAGGAAGCC